>NW_023044986.1:46036-163846 GCF_011762505.2 Arvicanthis niloticus
TCTCCTCTCTGGATGCCCTTTTGTTTTTTCCTCTATCCTGTCCTCTATTCTCTCTGGATACCCTTCCTTTCTCTCCTGTCACCGGATGCCCTTTAGTTATCTCCTCTCTCTAGATGCCTTCTATCCTCTCCTCTCTCTGGATGACCTTCTGTTCTCTTCTCTCACTGGATGCCCTTATGTTTTCTCCTCTCTTGATGTCCTTCTGTTCTCTCATTTTTGGATGTCCTTTTGTTCTCTCTGGATGATTGTAAACTGCCAACCTGATTGCGGACTAATCGGAGCAGCAGACCTGTCGGCTGACTAAACGGAGCTGCAGGTCTGTCGGCTGACTGGCGCCGCAAGTCTGTCTTCTGAGTAAAGTGCGCCGCCTGCCTCAAAGCAGCTGACAGCACTGCCACTTTGACTGGCATTCGAGTGTCAGCCGCTCTGATGCACAATCCAAGATGGTGCCTGCCTAGGCTCTGGTAGGAACTACCAGAGGCCTGCGCATGCACAGTTCAATTTGGCTCCAGCCCTGCCCGAACAGTGCATGCATATGAGATACCACTAGGGTACCAGGAACCTGGCCAAACACCCCCTACCGGGCGGGGTATGCTGAGGTGTATGCATATGAGGCACTGCAAATTGACCAATTGAGCACCTCCATGCGCTTTGCCCTGCCCAGGGCTGAGGGTATATAAACAGCCCATTCTGGGCATTCAGGGAGTCTCTCCCAAAAAATCTAAAACAGTGCGTCCACAATAAAGGCTGTTGAGAAGGATCCGGTTTTTCGCGTCTTCCTTGCTGGACAAGCAGGGCGCGAAAGATGATCTTCTGTTCTCTTATCTCTCTGGATGCCCTTCTGTTGTCTCCTCTCTATAGATTTCCTTCTTTCCTCTCATCTCTCAATAATCCCTTCTGTCCTCTCCTCTCTCTGGATGCACTTCTGTACTCTCCTCTCTATGGATGCCCTTTTGTCCTCCCCTCACTATGTATGCCATTCTGTTCACTCCTCTCTCTGAATGCCCTTCTGTCCTCTCCTCTTTCTGGATGCTCTTCTGTCCTCTCCTCTATCTGGATGCCATTCTGTACTCTCCTCACTCTGGACGCCCTTCTGTTCTCTCCTCTCTCTAGATGCCCTTCTGTCCTGTCTTCTCTCTGGATCCCCTTCTGTGGTCTTCTCTCTCTCGATGCCCTTCTGTCTTCGCCTCTCTCTGGATGCCCTTTTTTCTTTTCTCTCCAGATGCCCTTCTGTCCTTTCCTCTATCTCGATGCCCTTCTGTTCTCTATGCTCTCTGGATGCCCTTCTGTTCGCTCCTGTCACCGGATGCCCTTCTGTTCTCTCCTCTCTCTGTATGCCTTCTATCCTCTCCTCTCTCTGGATGACCTTATGTATCTCCTCTCTCTGGATGCTCTTCTGTTCTCTCATCTCTCTGGATGCCTTTTATCATCTCCTCTCTCCACAAGCCCTTCTGTTCTCTTCTCTCTCTGGATGCTCTTCTGTTCTCTCATTTCTCTGGGTTCCCTTATGTACTCGCCTATCCCTGGATGCCGTTCTGTCTTCGCCTTTCTGGATGCCCTTCTATCTTCTCCTACCTCTGGATGCTCTTTTGTTCTCTCCTCTCTCAGGATGCCCTTCTGTCCTCTCCTCTATCTAGATGCCCTTCTCTCCTCTCTTCTCTCTGGGTGCCCTTCTGTTCTCTCCTCTCACCGGATGCCCTTCTGTTCTCTCCTCACTCTGGATGCCTTCTATACTCTCATCTATTTGGATGCCCTTCTGTTTCTCCTCTCTCTGGATTCTCTTCTGTGCTCTCATCTCTCTGGGTGCCCTTTCGTACTCTCCTATCCCTGGATACCCTTCTAGTTTTTCCTCTCTCTAGATGCCCTTCTGTCTTCTCCCCTCTCTGGATGCCCTTCTGTTCTCTCCTCTCTCTGGATGCCCTTCTGTCTTGTCCTCTCTCTGCATGCCTTTCTGTCATCTCTCTCTGGATGCCCTTCTCTTCTCTCATCTCTCCAGATGCCCCTTTGTTTACTCCTCTCTCTGGATGTTCTTCTGTTCTCTCATCTATCTTGATGCCCTTTTGTCTTCTCGTCCTTCTAGATGCTCTTTTATCTTCTCCTCTCCCTGGGTGCCACTCTGCCCTCTCACTGGAGGCCCATCTGTCCTCTCCTCTCTCTGTATGCTTTCCTGTTCTGTCCTCTCTCTGGATGCCTATCTGTGCTCTCCTCTCTCTGGATGCCATTCTGTCTACTCCTCCCTCTGTAGGTCCTTCTGTCCTCTCTTCTCTCTGGATGCCCTTCAGTTGTCTCCTCTCTCTGGATTCCCTTTTTGTCCTCTCCTCACTCTTGATTCCATTCTGATTTCTTTTCCCTCTGGATGCCCTTCTGTTGTCTCCTCTCTATGGATGCACTTCTGTACTCTCCTCAATATGGATGCCTTTTGTCCTCCTCTCTCTCTGGATGCTCTTCTGTTCTCTCCTCTCACCAGATGCCGTTCTGTTCTCTCCTCTCTCTGGATGCCTTCTATAGTCTCCTCTCTCTGGATGCCCTTCTGTTTTTTTCTCTCTCTGAATGCCCTTCTGTTCTCTCCTCACACCGGATGCCCTTCTGTTCTCTCCTCTCTCTGGATGCCTTCTATCCTCTCCTCTCTCTGGATGCCCTTCTGTTTTCTCCTCTCTCTGGAAGCCTTTCTGTTCTCCCATCTCTCTAGATTCTCTTTTGTCCTCTCAACTCTCTGGATGCCATTCTGTTTTCTCCTCTCTTTGGATGCACTTCAGTTCTCTCCTCTCTCTATATTCCCTTCTTTCCTCTCAACTCTTTGGTTGCCCTTCTGTCCTCTCCTCTCTATGGATGCACTTCTGTACTCTCCTCTCTATGGATGCCCTTCAGTCTTCTCCTCATTCTCGATGTTTTTCTGTCTTCTCCTCTCAATGTATATTCTTCTGTTCTCTCCTCTCTATGGATGCCCTGCTGTCCTCTTCACTGTCTGTATGCTCTTCTGTTTTCTCCTCTCACTGGATTCCCTTCTGTTCTCTTGTCTCTCTCGTTGCCCATCTGTCCTCTCCTTTCTCTGGATGCCCTTCTGTATTCTCCTGTCTCTGGATGCCCTTTTCTTCTCTCCTCTTTCTGGATGCCTTCTATCCTTTCCCCTCTCTGGATGCCCATCCGTATTCTACTCTCTCTGCATGCCCTTTTTTCTCTCCCCTTTCATGATGCCCTCCTGTTCTCTCCTCACTCTGGATGTCCTTCTGTGTTTTCCTCTATCTGGATGTCCTTCTGTTCGCTCACCACTTTGGATTTCTTTCTGTACTGTTTTTTCTCTGAATGCCCCCATGTTTTCTCCTATTCATGGATGCCCTTCTGTTCTCTCCTCTCTCCAGATGCCCTTCTGTCCTCTTCTCTCTCTGGATGCCATTCTGTCTTCTCCTCTCTCTGGAGGCCCTTTTCTTCTCTCCTCATACCGGTTGCCCTTTTGTTCACTCCTCTCTCTGGATGCCTTCTATCCTCTCCTCTCTCTGGATGCCCTTCTGTATTCTTCAATCTCTAGGATGCCCTTTTCTTCTCTCCTCTCTCTGTATGCCCTTCTGTCTTGTCCTCTCTCTGGATGCCCTTTTGTCTTCTCCTCTCTCTGGATGTCATTCTGTTAGTGTCATCTCAAATGATGTTCTCCTGTTCTTTTTTCTCTCTGTATGATATTCTGTTCTCTCATCCCTCTGGATGCCCTTCTGTTTTCTCCTCTCTCTGGATGCCCTTATGTCTTCTCCTCTCTCTGGATGTCCTTCTTTCCTCATCTCTCTCTAGATGCTCTTTTGTCCTCTCCACTCTTTAGATGCCTTTATGTTCTCTCCTCTCACCAGATGCCCTTCTGTCTTCTCCTTCCTCTGGATGCTCTTTTGTCATCTCCTCTATCTGGATACACTTCTGTCCTCTCCTCTCCCCAGATGTCTTTATGTTCTCTCCTCTCTCTGAATGCTTTCTATCTTATCCTCTCTCTGGATGCCCTTCTGTTTTCTGCTCTCTCAGGAAGCCCTTCTGTTCTCTCCTCTCTCTAGATTCTCTTTTGTACTCTCAAATATCTGGATGCCATTCTGTTATCTCCTCCCTCTGGTTACCCTTCTACTCTCTCCTCTCTCGAGATTCCCTTCTTTCCTCTCAACTCTCTGGTTGCCATTCTGTCCTCTCCTCTCTCTTTGTTGCACTTCTATACTCTCCTCTCTATGGATGCCCTTCTGTCTTCTCCTCTCTCCGAATTTCTTTCTGTTCTCTCCTCTCTCTGGATGCCCTTCTGTCCTCTCCTCACTCTGGATGTTTTTCTGTCTTCTCCTCTCAATGGATATTCTTCTGTTCTCTCCTCTCTCTGGAAGCCCTGCTGTCCTCTTCTCTGTCTGAATGCTCTTCTGTTTTCTCCTCTCGCTGGATGCCCTTCTGTTCTCGCGTCTCTCCCCATGCCCATATGTCCTCTCCTCTTTCTGGATGCCTTTCTGTATTCTCCTCTCTCTGGATGCCCTTTTGTTCTCTCCTCTTTCTGGATGCCCTTCTGTTCTCTCCTCTCTCTGGATGCCATTCTGTCTTGTTCTCTTTCTGGATGTCCTTCTGTCTTCTCCTCTCTCTGGATGTCCTTCTGTTGTTTCATCTCTCTGTATGTCCCTTTGTTCTCATTTTTCTTTTTATCATCTTCTGTTCTCTCATCTCTCTAAATGTCCTTCTTCCTCTCCTCTCTCTGGATGCCCTTCTGTCTTCTCCTCTCTCTGGATGCCCTTTTTTCCTCCTCTCTCTCTAAATGCTCTTTTGTCCTCTACATTCTTTAGATGCCCTTCTGTTCTCTCCTCTCTCTGGATACCTTTCTGTCCTCTCCTCTCTCTGGATGCCCTTCTGTCCTCTCCTCTCTCTGGATGCCCTTCTGTCCTCTCCTCTCTCTGGATGCCCTTCTGTCCTCTCCTCTCTCTGGATACTCTTCTGTTCTCTTCTCTCACCCGATGCCTTTCTGTTCTCTCATCTGTCTGGATGCCTTCTATCCTCTCCTCTCTCACTGGATGCCCTTCTGGATTTTCCTTCCTCTGGATTCCCTTCTGTTTTCTCCTCTCTCTAGATTCCCTTCTGTCCTCTCATCTCTCTGGTTGCCCTTCTGTACTCTCCTCTCTCTGGATGTACTTCTGTACTCTCATATTTCTGGATCCCCTTCTGTCTTCTCTTCTCTCTGGATGCCTTTCAGTCTTCTCCTCTCTCCAGATGCTTATTTGTCCTCCTCTCTCTCTAAATGCTATTTTGTCCTCTATTCTCTTTAGATGCCCTTCTGTTCTCTCCTCTCACAGGATGCCCCTCTGTTCTATCCTCTCTCTGGATGCCTTCTATTTTCTTCTATCTCTAAATGCCTTCTATTTCTCCTCTCTCTGGATGGTCTTCTGTTCTCTCATCTCTCTGGATGCCTTCTATCCTCTCCTCTCTCTGGATGCCCTTCTGTTCTCTTCTCTCTCTAGATGCTCTTCTGTTCTCTCATCTCTCTGGGTGCCCTTATTTACTCTCCTATCCCTGGATGTCCTTATATCTTCTCCTCTCTCTAGATGACCTTCTGTCTTCTCCCCTCTCTGGATGCCCTTCTGTTCTCTCTGCTCTCAAGATGCCCTTCTGTCTTGTCCTCTCTCTGGATGCCCTTCTGTCTTGTCCTCTCTCTGGATGCCCTTCTGTCTTCTCCTTTCTCTGGATGTCCTTCCGTTCTCTCACCACTCTGGAGGTCCTTCTGTTCTCTTTTCTCACTGGATGCCCTTCTGTCTTCTCCTCTTCCTGGATTCCTTCTATTCTCTCCACTCTCAGGATACCTTTCTGTTTTCTCTTCTCTCTGGAAGCCCTTCTGTCCTTTCCTTTCTCTAAATTCTCTTTGTCCACTCATCTCTCTGGATGCCATTCTGTTTTTTCCTTTCTCTGAATGCCCTTCTGTTCTCTGTCTCTCTAGATTCCCTTCTTTCCTCTCATCTCTCTGGTTGCCCTTCTGTCCTATCCTCTCTCTGGATGCACTTCTGTACTCTCCTCTCTCCGGATTCCCTTCTGTCTTCTCCTCTCTCTGGATGCCCTTCTGTTCTCTCCTCTCTTTGAATGCCATTCTGTCCTCTCCTCTTTCTGGATGCCCTTCTGTCTTCTCCTTTCTCTGGATGCACTTCTGTTCTCTTCACTCTGGATGCCCTTCTGTCACTCCTATCTCTGGATATTCTTCTATCCTCTCCTCTGTCGGAATGCCCTTCTGTCTTCTCCTCTCGTGGATGCCGTTCTGTCCTCTCCTCTCTCTGGATTCCTGTCTGTCCTCTCCTCTCTCGGGATGCCCTTCTGTCTTCTCCTCTCTTGAAGGCCCTTCTGTCCTCTCCTGTCTCTGGATTCCCTTCTGTCTTCTAATCTCTCTGCTTGCCTTTCTGTTCCCTTCTCTCTATTGATGTTCTCCTGTACTCTCATCTCTCTGGATGCCCTTTTGTTCTCTCTTCTATCTGGATGCTTTTCTGTTTTCTCCTCTCACTGAATGCCCTTCTGTTTTCTCCACTCTCTGGATGTCTTTCTCTTCTCTCCTCTCTCTGGATGCCCTTCAGTCTTCTCCTCTCTCTGGATGCCCTTCTGTTCTCTCCTTTCTCTGGAGGCCCTTCTGTTCTCTCCTATCTCTGCATGCCCTTCTATTTCCTCCTCTCTCTAGATGCCCTTCTGTAATCTCTTCTTTCCAGATGCCCTTCTGTTCTCTCCTCCCTCTGGTTGTCTTTCTGTCCTCAACTTTCTCTGTATGCTCTTCTGTCTTCTCCTCTCTCTGGATGCCCTTCTGTTTTGTCCTCTCTGGATGCCCTTATGTCTTCTCCTCTCTCTGGATGAACTTCGGTCATCTCCTCCCTCTAGATGCCCTTTTGTTCTCTCCTCTCTCTGGATGCCCTTCTCTTTTCTCCTTTCTCCAGATGCCATTTTGTTCTGTTTTTCTCCAGATGTCCTTCTGTCCTCTCCTCTCTCTGAATGCCATTGTTTCTTCTCCTCTCTCTGGATATAATTCTGTTCTGTCCTCTCTCTGGATATCCTTCTGTTCTCTCCTATCTCCCAATGCCCATATATCTTCTCCTCTCTCTGGGTGTCCTTCGGTATTCTCCTTTCTCTGGATGCCCTTAAGTTGTCTCCTCTCAGTGGATGTCTTTCTGTCCTCTCTTTAATCTGTAAGCCGTTCTGTTCTCTCCTTTCTCTGGATGCCCTTCTCTTCTGTCCTCTCTCTGGATACCCTTCTGTTCACTCCTCTCTCTAGATGCCCTTATGTCTTCTCATCTCTCTGGATGCCATTCGGTATTCTCTTCTCTCTGGATGTCCTTATGTTCTCTCCTCTCTCTAAATGCCCTTCTGTACTCTCCTCGCTCTGGATGCCCTTCTGTCTTATCCTCTCTCTGGATGCCCTTCTGATATCTCCTCCCTCTCTATTCCCTCTGTCCTCTCATCTCTCTGGATGACCTTCTGTTCTCTTCTCTCTATGAATGCTCTTCTGTTCTCTCATCTCTCTGGATGCCCTTGTGTCCTCTCCTCTCTCTGGATGCCTTCTTGTCCTCTCATCTCTCTGGATGCCTTTCTATTCTCACCTCTATCCGGATGCCATTCTATCTACCCTTCAGTCAGGATGCCCTTCTGTATTCACCTCTCTATGAATGTCCTTCTGTCTTCTCATCTCTCTACATGCCCTTCAGGGTTCTTCTCTCTATATATTCCCTTCTGTCGACTCATCTCTCTGGATACACTTCTGTTCTCTTCTCTCTATGGATGCTCATCTGTTCTCTCATCTCTCTGGATGCCGTTGTGTCCTCTCTTCTCTCTGGATGCCCTCTTGTCTTCTCTTCTCTGGATGCCCTTCTGTCATCTCTTCTCTGGATGCCCTTCTGTCATCTCCTCTCTCTGGATGCCCTTCTGTTCTCTCCTTTCTTGGGATGCCCTTGTGTTCTCTCCTCTCTGTAGATGCCCTTCTGTCCTCTCCTTTCTCTGGATGCCCTTCTGTTCACTCCCCTCTCTCTATTCACTTCTTTCTTCTAATATTGTGGATGACCTTCTATTCTCTCCTCTCTCTGGATGCCCTTCTGTTCTCTCCTCTCTCTGGAGGCCCTTATGTTCTCTCTTCTCTCCGGATGCCCTTCTGTCTTCTACACTTTTGGATGCCCTTCTATAATCTCCTTTGTCCAGATGCCCTTTTGTTCTATTTTTTCTATGAATGCACTTCAGTCTTCTCTCTCTGGAAGCCACTCTGTTCTTTCCTCTGTCTGGATGCCCTTCTATTCTCTTCTCTCTCTGGATGCTCTTCTGTTCTCTCCTCTATAGATTCCGTTCTGTCTGCTCATCTCTCTGGATGCCCTTCTGTTCTCTTCTCTCTATGGATGCTCTTCTGTTCGCTCATCTCCCTGGATGCCCTTGTAGCCTCTCCTCTCTCAAGATGCCTTGTGTATTCTCTTCTCTCTGGATGCCCTTCTGTCTTCTCCTCTCTCTGGATGCCCTTCTGTTCTCTCCTCACTCTATATTCTCTTCTGTTCTCTCCTCTCTCTGGATCCCCATGTGTACTCTTTTCTCTCTGGATGATCTTTTGTTCACTCATCTCTTTGCCTTCCCTTCTTTTCACTCCTCTCTATGGAAGATCTTCTGTTCTCTCCTCTCTTTGTATGCCCTTGTGTCCTCTCCTCTCCCTAAATGCCCTTCTGTCTTCTATTCTCTCTGGATGCCCTCTTGTCCTCTCCTCTCTCTGGATGCCCTTATATGTTCTCCTCTCTCCAGATGCCCTTCTGTCTTCTCTTCTCTCTGGATGCCCTTCACTTTACTTCTCTCTCTAGATTCCCTTCTGTCTTCTCATCTCTCTGGATGAGTTTCTGTTCTCTTCTCTCTATGGATGCTCTACTGTTCTCTGATCTCCCTGGATGCGCTTCTGTCCTCTCCTCACTCTGGATGCCCTTTTGTTCTCTCCTCTCTTGGGATGGCCTTCTGTTCTCTCCTCTCTCTGGATGCCCTTCTGTACTGTCCTCTCTCTGGATGCCCTTCTGTTCAATCCTCTCTCCGTATAAACTTATGTCTTCTCCTCTCTCTTTATGCCATTCGGTATTCTCTTCTCTCTGGATGCCCTTCTGTTCTCTCCTCTCTATGGATGCCCTTCTGTACTCTCCTCGCTCTGGATGCTCTTCTGCCTTCTCCTCTCTCTGGATGCCCTTCTGCTCTCTCCTGTCTCTAGATTCCCTCTGTTCTCTCATTTCTCTGGATGCCCTTGTGTTCTCTCCTCTCTCTGGATGCCTTCTTGTCCTCCTATCCCTGGATGCCCTTATATCCTCTCCTCTATCCGGATGCCCTTCTGTCTACTCTTCAGTCAGGATGCCCTTCTGTATTCACTTCTTTATGAATGTCCTTCTGTCTTCTCATCTCTCTACATGCCCTTCAGTTTTCTCCTCTCTCTAGATTCCCTTCTGTCGATTCATCTCTCTGGATGCACTTCTGTTCTCTTCTCTCTATGGATGCTCTTCTGTTCTCTCATCTCTCTGGATGCCCTAGTGTAATCTCCTCTCTCTGGATGCTCTCCTGTCTTCTCTTTTCTCTGGATGCCCTTCTGTTCTCTCCTCTCTTGGGATGCCCTTATGTTCTCTCCTCTCTGTGGATGCCCTTCTATCCTCTACTCTCTCTGAACGCTCTTCTATTCTCTCCTCTCTCTGGATGCCTTTCTATCTTTTTCTCTCTCTCGATGCCCTTCTGTTTGCTCCTCTCTCAGAATGCCCTTTTGTCCTCCCCTATTTATGGATGCATTTCTCTTCTCTCCTATCTCCAGATGCCCTTCTTTCCTCTTGTATTTCTATAATCATTTCTTTCCTTTCCTCACTCTGGATGCCCTTCTGTTCTTTCCTATCTCTGGATGCCCTTCAGTTCTCTCCACTTTCTGGATGCCCTTCTGTCTTCTCACTCTAAATGCCTTTCTGTTTTCTAATCTCTCCAGATGCCATTCAGACCTCTCATCTCTGGAGCTCCTTCTGTATTCTCCTCTTTCTGGATGCACTTCTGTGCTCCTCTCTCTCTGGATGTCCTTCTGTGCTCTTCTCTCTCTGATGCCCTTCTATATTCTACTCTCCCTTGATGCCCTTCTGTCTTCTTCTCTTTCTGGATGCCCTTCTGTTCTCTCCTATCTCTGGATGACCTTCTGTCTTCTCCACTGTCTGATGACCTTCTTTCTTCTCCCTCTGGATTCCTTTCTGTTCTCTCCTCTCTCTGGATGCCCTTCTGTCCTCTCCTCTCTATGTATGCCCTTCTGATTTCTCCTCTATCTGGATGCCCTTCTGTCCTCTCCTCATTCTTTATTCTCTTTTGTTCTCTTCACTCTCTGGATGCCCTTCTGCTTCTCTCTCTGAATGCCCTTCTGTCCAATCCTTTCTCAAGATGCCCATTTGTCTTCTCTTCTCTCTTAATGCCCTACTGTCCTCTACACACTTTGGATGCCCTTCTGTCTTCAACTCTCAAAGGATGCTATTCTGTTCTCTCCTCTTTCTTGAGGCCCTTCTGTCCTCTCCTCCCTCAGGATGCCCTTTTTTCTTCTCTTCTCTCTTGATGACCTTCTGTCCTCTCCTCACTTTGGATGCCCTTCTATCTTCAACTCTCTATGGATGCCCTTCTGTTCTCTTCTTTTTCTTGAGGCCCTTCTGTTCTTTCCTCTCTCCGGATGCCTTCTGGCTTCTCCTTTCTCTGGATGCCTTTCTGTTCTCTCCTCTCTCTAGATTATCTTCTTTCCTTTAATTTTCTGGATGCCCTTCTGTTCTTTATTCTCTCTGGATGACCATCTGTTTTCTCCTCTCTCCGGATGCAATTCTGTCCTCTCCTCTATCTCAATGCCCTTCTGTCCTCTCCTCTCTCTGAATTCACTTCTGTTCTCTCTTCTATCCGGATGCCCTTCTGTCCTCTCCACTCTCTAGATGAACTTCTGTATTCTCCTCTCTCTGGAGGCCCTTCTGTCCTCACCGCTCTCTAGATGCCCTTCTGTTCTCTCCTATCTCCGGATGCCCTTCTGTCTTCTCTCTCAGGATGACCTTCTGTTCTCTCTTTTCACCAGATGCCCTTCTGTCCTCTCTTCTATCTGAATGCTCTTATGTCCTCTCAACTCTCTGGATGGTCTTCTATTCTCTTCTTCTCTTAATGCCCTTCTCTTCTCACCACTCTCTGGATGCCTTCTTTCCTCTTCTCTCTCTGGATGTCTTTCTGTTCTCTCCTCTTACTAGATTCTCTACTGTCCACTCATCACTCTGGATTCCGTTCTGTTCTCTCCTCTCTCTGGATGCCCTTTGGTTCTCTCCACACTCAGGATACTCTTCTGTCCTCTATCTGTCTGGATGACTTTCTGTTCTCTCCTCTCTCCGGATGACCTTCTGTACTCTCCTCTCTCTGTATGTCCTTCTGTTCTCCTCTTCTCTCTGGAAGTTCGTCTGTACTCTTCTCTCTCTGGATGAACTTCTTTCTTCTCCTCTCTTCGAATGCCCTTCTCTAATCTCCTCTCTCTGGATGCCCTTCTGTCTTGTCCTCTCTCTGGTTGCCCTTCTGTCCTCTCCTCACTCTGGATTCCCTTCTGTTCTCTCCTCTCTCTTGATGCCTTTCTATTCTCTGCTCTCCCTGGATGCCCTTCTGTTCTCTACTTTTTCTGAATGTCCTTCTTTATTCTCCACTCTCTGGGTGCCCTTCTATCCTCCCCTTTCTCTGGATGCCCTTCTGTTCTCTCCTCTCTCCAGATGCCTTCTATCTTCTCTACTCTCTGGATGCCTTTGTGTTCTCTCCTCTCTCTAGATTCTCTTCTTTCCTTTCATTTCTATGGATGCCCTTCTGTTCTCTTTTCTCTCTGGATGCCCTTCTCTCCTCTCCTCTCTTTGTATTCCCTTCTTTTCTCTCTTCAATCTGGATGCCCTTCTGTCCTCTCTGCTCTCTAGATGCCCCTCGTGATTCCCCTCTCTCTGGAGGCCCTTCTGTCCACACCACTCTCTATGTGCCCTTTTGTTCTCTCCTCTCTCCGGATGCCCTTCTGTCTTATCCTCTCACTGGATCATCTTCTGTCTTCTACTCTCTGGATGCCCTTCTTTCTCCTCTATCAGGATAACCTTCTGTTCTCTCTGTTCACCTGATACCCTTCTGTCCTCTCTTCTATCTGAATGCCCTTATGTCCTCTCATCTCTCTGGATGCTCTTCTATTCACTTCTTCTCCTAATGCCCTTCTGTACTCCCCACTCTCTGGATGCCCTTCTGTATTCTCCTATTTCTGGAGGCCCTTCTGTCCTCACCACACTCTAGATGGTCTTCTGCTCTCCTCTCTCCGGAAGCCCTTCTGTTTTCTCTTGGTGGATCACCTTCTGTCTTCTCCTCTCTGGATGCCCTTCTGTCTTGTCCTCTCTCTGGATGCCCTTCTGTAATCTCCTCTCTCTTGAGGCCCTTCTATTCTCTCCTCATTCTGGATGCCTTTCTGACTTCTCCTCACTCTAAATGCCCTTCTGTTTTCTCTTCTCTCCTGATGCCATTTGGACCTCTCATCTATGGATGTCCTTCTTTATTCTTCTATTTCTGGATGCACTTCTGTGCTCTCCTCTCTCTGGATGCCCTTCTGTCCTCTCCTTTCTCTGGATGTCCTTCTGTCCTCTCCTCTCTCTGATGCCCTTCTGATTATACTCTCCCTGGATTCCCCTCTGTCTTCTTCTCTTTCTGGATGCCCTTCTGCTTTCTCCTATATCTGGATGACCTTCTGTCCTCTCCACTGTCTGAATGAACTTCTTTCTTCTTCCACTGGATGCCCTTCTGTTCTCTCCTCTCTCTGGATGACCTTCTCTTCTCTCCACTCTCAGGATGCCCTTCTGTCCTCTCCTCTCTATGTATGCCCTTCTGTTTTCTCCTCTATCTGGATGCCCTTCTGTCTTCTCCTCATTCTGAATGCTCTTTTGTTCTTTCCACTCGCTGATGCCCTCCTGCTTCTTTCTTCGAATGCCCTTCCGTTCTCTCCTCTCTCAGGATACCCTTTTGTCTTCCCTTCTCGTTTGATGCCCTTCTGTCCTCTCCTCCCTTTGGATGCCCTTCTGTCTTCAACTCTCTATGGATGCTACTCTGTTCTCTCCTCTTTCTTGAGGCATTTCTGTTCTTTCCTCTCCCAGATGCCTTCTGTCTTCTCCTCTCTCTGGATGCCCTGTGGTTCTCTCCTTTCTGTGGATGCCCTTCTGTCCTCTCCTATCTCTGGATGCTCTTCTGTTCTTTCCTCTAATTAGATTCCCTTCTATTTTCTCCTTTCTCAGAATGACCTTTTGTTCTCTCCTCTCCCAGGATGCCCATTTGTCCTCTCCTTTTTCTGGATGCATTTATGTTCTCTCCTCTCTCCAGATGCCCTTCTCTTCTCTCCTCTCTCCTGAAGGTTTTCTGTCCTCTCCTCTCTCTGGATGACCTTCTGTCATCTCCTCTCTCTGTATTACCTTCTGTTCTCTCCTCTCTCTGGATGTCCTTCTGTCTTCTCCTCAATCTAATTTCCCTTCTGTCTTTTCCTCTCTCTGGATGCCCTTCTGTTCTCTTCTCGCTCTCGATGCATTTCTGTCCTCTCCTCTATCTGATGCCCTTCTATATTTTCGTCTCCCTGGATGCCCTTCTGTCTTCTGCTCTTTCCTCTCCTAGATGCCTTCTGTCTTCTCCTCTCTCTTGATGCCCTTCTGTTCTCTCCTCTCTCTAGACTCCCTTCTGTGCTTTCGTCTCTCTGGATGCCATTCTGTTCTCTTCTCTCTCTGGATATGCTTTTGTTCTCTCATCTCGCTGGAAGCCATAGTGTACTCTCATTTCTATGGATGCCCATTGTCTTCCCCTCTCTCTGAATTTCCTTCTGTCTTCTCCTCTCTCTGGATACCCTTTGTCTTCTCCTCTCTCTGGATGCCATTCTGTTCTCTTCTCGCTCTCGATGCCTTTCTGTCCTCTCCTCTCTCTGATGAACTTCTATATTCTCCTATTCTGGATTCTCTTCTGTTTTCTGCTCTTTCTGGATGCACATCTAGCCTCTCCACCCTCTGGATGCCTTCTGTCCTCTCCTCTCTCTGGATGCCATTTTGTCTTCTCTTCTCACTGGATGCCCTTCTGTCTCTCCATCTCTCTGGATGCCCTTATGTTTTTCCTCTCTCTAGATGCCCTTCTGTCCTCTCCTCTCTCTGTATGCCCATCTGTGCTCTTCTCTTTCTGCATGCCCTTCTGTCTTCTCCTATCTCCGGGTGCCCTTCTATTCTCTCTTCTCTCTGGAAGCCCTTCAGTTCCCTCCTCATTCCGGATGCATTTCTGTCCTTCCCTCTCTCTGGATGCCCTTCTGTCTTCTCCTCTCTCTGGATGCCCTTTGGTCCTCTCCTCTTTCTGGATGCCTTTCATTCTCTCCTCTGTATGAATGACCTTCTGTCTTTCCTATCTCTGGATTCCCTTCTGTTCTCTTCTCTCTCTGGATGCCCTTCTATTCTATCATCTCTCTGGAAACCCTTCTGTCCTCTCCTATCTCTGGATGTTTTTCTGTTTTCTTCTCTTTTGGGATGCCCTTCTGTTTTCCCTTCTGTCCAACGCCCTTCTCTTCTGTCCTCTCTCACGATGCCCTTGTCTCTTCTTACTCTGGATGTTTTTCTGTTTTCTTCTCTCTCTGGATGTTCTTCTGTACTCTCCTCTCTCTGGATGCTCTTCTGTTTTCTCCTTTCCATGAAGGCCCTTTTGTTCTCTCCTCTCTCTCTGTATGCCCTTCTCTCTTCTCCTCTCTCAGGATACCATTCTTTTCTCTCCTCTCTCTGGATGCCCTTCTGTCTTGTCCTCTCTTTGGATGCCCTTCTTTTCTTTCCTCTCTCTGGGTGCCCTTCTTTCTTCTCCTCTCTCTGGATCTTTTTCTGTTTTCTCCTCTCTCTGGATGCCCTTCTGTCCTCTCCTCTCTCTGGATGCTCTTCTGTTCTCTTCTATCTCTGGATGCCTTTCTGGCCTCTCCTCGGCCTAGATGACCTTTGTTCCCCTCCTCTCTTTGGATGCCTTTTGTTCTCTCCTCTCTATGAATGCCCTTATGTTTCTCCTCTCTCTGGATCCCTTCTGTTCTCTCCTCTCTCTGGATGCTTTTCTGTTCTATCATCTCTCCAGATGCCCTTCTGTCCTCTCCTATCTCTGGATGTTTTTCTGTTTTCTTCTCTTCCTGGATGCCCTTCTGTTCTCTCTTCTGTTCGATTCCCTTCTCTTCTCTCCTTTCTCATGATGCCCTTGATTCCTGTCCTCTCTCTGGGAGTTTTTACTGTATTTCCCTCTCTCTGGATGTTCTTCTGTACTCTCCTCTCTCTGGATGCTCTTCTGTTTTTTCATCTCTATAGATGCCCTTCTGTTTTTTCTCTCTCTGGATGCCTTTCTATCCTCTCTTCTCTCTGGATACCAATCTATACTCTACTCTCTCTGGATGCCCGTATGTCTTCTCCTCTTTCCGGATGCTCAACTGTCCACCCCTCTCTCTGGATTCCCTTCTGTCTTCTCCTTAATCTGGATGCCATTCTATCCTCTCCTCTCTCTGAATGCCCTCCTGTCTTTTCTGTCTCTGGATGTCCTTCTGTTCTCTCATCACTTTGGATGTCCTTCTGTTCTCTTTTCTCTCTGGATGATCTTCTGTTCTCTCATCTCTCTCAATGCCCTTCTATTGTCTCCTCTCTCTGGATGCCTTTCTGTCCTCTCCTCACTCTTGATGCCATTCTGTTTTCTCCTCCCTCTGGATGCCCTTCTGTTCGCTCCTCTCTCTAGATTCCTTTCTTTCCTCTCATCTCTCTGGTTGCCTTCTGTCCTCTCCTCTCTCTGGATTCACTTCTGTACTCTCCTCCCTATGGATGCCCTTTAGTCCTCCCCTCTCTCTGGATGAACTTCTGTTCTCTCCTCTCTCCAGATGCCCTTCTGTTCTCTCCTCACTATGGATGCACTTCTATACTCTCCTCTCTATGGATGCCATTTTGTCTTCTCCTCTCTCCGGATTCCCTTCTGTTCTCTCCTTTCTCTCGATGACCTTCTCTCCTGTCATCTCTCTGGATCCCCTTCTGTTGTCGCCTCTCTCTGGATGCCCTTCTGTCTTCTTCTCTCTCTGGATGCCCTCTTGTCCTCCTCTCTCTCTGGATGCCCTTTTGTCCTCTCCACTATTTAGATGCCCTTCTGTTCTCTCCCCTCTCGAGATTCCCTTCTGTAATTTCCTCTCTCTGGATGCCATTCTGTCTTCTCCACTCTGGATGCCCTTCTGTCTTCTCCTCTTTCTGGATGCCCTTCTGTTCTCTCCTTTCTCTGGATGCCCTTCTGTCCTCTCCTCTCTCTGGATTCCATTCTCTATTCTCCTCTATCTGGAGGCCCTTCTTTCTCTCCTTTGTCTGGATGAACTTCTTTCCTCTCCTCTCTCTGGATGCCCTTCTGTACTCTTCTCTCTCTGGATGCCCTTTTGTTCTCTCATCTCTCTAGATGCCCATCTGTCTTCTCCTTTCTCTGGATGCCCATCTGTCTTCTCCTCTATCTGGATGCCCTTCTGTTCTTTCATCTCTCTAGATGCCCATCTGTCTTCTCCTCTATCTGGATGCCCTTCTGTTCTCTCCTCTGTGTGGATGACCTTCATTCTTCTCCTCTCTCTGGATGCCATTCTGGTCTTTCCTCTTTCTAGATGACCTTCTCCTCTCTGCACTCTCAGGGTGGCCTTCTGTCCTCCTTTTCTCTGGATTCTCTTCTTTTCTCTTTTCTCTCCGGATGCCCTTCTGTTATCTCCTCTCTCTGAGGATTTCCATTTGTCCTCTTCTCTCTCTGGATGCCATTCTGTCTTCTCTCGATGCCTTTCTGTTCTCTAATGTCACTGGATTCCCTTCTGTTCTCTCCTCTCTCCAGATGCACATCTGTCATCTATGCTCCCTGGTTGCCCTTCTATTTTCTCCTGTCTGTGCATGCCCTTCTATTATCTCCTCTCTCTTGATTCCCTTTTGTCCTCTATTCTCTCTGGATCCACTTTTTTTCTCTTCTCTCTTTGGATGTTCTTCTGTTCTCTCACCTCTCTGGATGCCCTTCTGTTCTCTCCTCTCTCTAGGTTTTCTTCGGTACTTTCATCCTTCTGGATGCCCTCCTGTCTTCTCCTCTCTCTGGATGCCCTTCTGTCTTCTCCTCTATCTGGTAGACCTTCTTTTCTCTTCTATCTCTAGGTATCATCTGTACTCTCCTCTCTCTGGATGCCCTCCTGTTCTCTTTTATCTCTGGATGATTTCTGTTCTCTCATCTCTTTGGATGCCTTTCTGTTCTCTCCTCTCTCTCTGGATGCTCTTCTGTTCTCTCATCTCTCTTGATGCCCCTCTTCCCTCTCCTCTCTCTGGATTCCATTCTGTTCTCTCCTCTCTCCGGATGCCCTTCTGTCCTCTACTCTATATGGATGAATTTATGTCCTCTCCTCTCCCTGGATGCTTTTCTGTTCTCTCCTCTCTCTGGATGCCCATCTGTCAACTCCTATCGCTGGATGCCATTCTGTCTTCTCCTCTCTCTGGAGGCAATTCTGTCCTCTCTTATCTCTGGATGTCCTTCTGTCTTCTCCTCTCTGTGGATGCCCTTCTGTCTTGTCCTCTCTCTGGATGCCCTTCTGAATTCTCCTCTCTCTGGATGTCTTTCTGTTCTCTCATCTCTATTGATGTCCTTCTGTTCTCTTTTCTCTCTAAATAATCTTCTGTTCTTTCATCTCTCTGTATGCCCTTCTGTTGTTTCCTCTCGCTGGATGCCCTTCTGTCCTCTCCTCACTCTTGATGCTATTCTGTTTACTCCTCGGCCTGGATTCCCTTCTTTTCTCTCCTCTCTCTAGATTCCCTTATTTCCTCTAATATCTCTGGATGCCCTTCTGTCCTCTCCTCTATCTGGATGTACTTCTGTACTCTCCTCTCTCTGGATGCCATTCTGTCTTCTCCTAGCTCTGGATGCCCTTTGGTTCTCTAATCTCTCTGAATTCCCTTCTGTACTCTACTCTCTCTGGATGCCCACCTGTCCTCTATGCTCTCTGAATGCCCTTCTGTTTTCTCCTCTCTCTGGATGCCCTTGTGTTCTCTCCTCTCTTTATATTCCCTTTTGTACTCTGTTTTCTCTGGATCCACTGCTGTTCTCTTCCTTCTCTGGAAGTTCTTCTGTTTTCTCATCTCTCTGGATGCCCTTCTATTTTCTCCTCTCTCTAGATTTTCTTCTATAATTTCATCCCTCTGTATGCCCTTTTGTCTTCTCCTCTCTCTGGTAGCCCTTCTTTTCTCTCCTTTCTCTAGATATCTTCTGCAATTTCACATGTCTGGATGCCCTTCTGTTCTCTTTTCTCTCTGAATGATTTCTGTTCTTTCATCTCTCTGGATGCCTTTCTATTATCTCCTCTGGCTGAATGCTCTTCTGTTCTCTCATCTCTCTTGATGCCTCTCTTCCCTCTCTTCTCTCTGGATTCCATTCTGTTCTCTTCTCTCTCTGGATACTTTCCTGTTCTCTCCTCTCTCTGGACGCCATTCTGTCTTCTCCTCTCTCTGGAGGCACCTCTGTACTCTCTTCTCTCTGGATGTTTTTCTGTCTTCTCCTCTCTAAGGAAGCCTTACTGTCCTCTCTACTCTCTGTATACCCTTCAAACTTCTCCTTCTCTTGATTCCCTTATGTCCTCTCCTCTCTCTGGATGCCCTTCAGTCTTCTCCTCTCCCTGGATGCCCTTTTGTTCTTTCCTCTCCCTGGATGCCCTTCTATCTTTTCTTTTCTCTTGATGCACTTTTGTCCTCTCCTCTCTCTGGATGCCGTTCTGACTCTCCTCTCAATGGATGCCCTTCTTTACTTTCCTCTCTCTGGATGCCCTTCTGTCTTGTCCTCTCACTGGATGCCCTTCTGTCTTCTCCTCTCTCTGGATGTCCTTCTGTTCTCTTTTCTCTCTGTATGATCTTCTGTTCTCTCATCTCTCTGGATGCCCTTCTATTCTCTCCTCTGTCTTCAATCCCTTTTTTCCTCTCATCTCTCTGGATGCCCTTCTGTCCTCTCCTCTCTCTGGATGCAATTCGTTACTCTTCAATCTATGGATGCCCTTCTGTCTTGTCCTCTCTCCGGATTTCTTTCTGTTCTCTCTTCTCTCTGGATGCCCTTCTTTCCTCTCATCTCTCTGGATCCCCTTCTGTCGTCTCCTCTGTCTCGATGCCCTTCTGTCTTCTACTCTCTCTGGATGCTCTTTTGTCCTGCTCTCTCTCTGGATACCCTTTTGTCCTCTCCACTCTTTAGATGCCCTTTTGTTCTCTCCTCTCTCAAGATGCCCTTCTGTGCTTTCCTCTCTCTAGATGCCCTTCTGTCTTCTTCTCTCTCTGAATGCCCTTCTGTTCTCTCCTCTCTAAAGATGCCCTTCTGTCTTCTCCTCTCTCTAGATGCCCTTCTGTTCTCTCCTCTTACCGGATGCCCTTCTGTTCTCTCCTTTCTCTAGATGCCTTCTATCCTCTCCTCTCTCTGGAAGCCTTTCTTTCATCTCCTATCTCTGGATGCCCTTCTGTTCTCTCCTCTCACTAGATGCTCTTCTGTTTTCTCCTCTCTCTGGATGCTCTACTGTTCTCTCTTTTATCTTGAAGCCCTTTTGTCCTCTCGTCCCTCTGGATGCTTTCCTGTTTTCTCCTCTCTCTGGATGGCCATCGGTCCTCTCCACTCCCTGCATGCCATTCTGTCTTCTCCTCACTCTGGAGGCCCTTCTGTCCACTCTTATGTCTGGATGCCCTTCTGTCTTCTCTCTCCGGATGATTTTCTGTCGTCTCTACTCTCTGTATGCCCTTCTGTCCTCTCCTCTCTCTGGATGCTCTTCTGTTCTCTTATCTCTCTGGATGCCCTTCTGTTTGCTCCTCTCTCTGGATGCTTTTTGTATTCTCCTCTCTCTGGATGTTTTCCTGTTCTCTACTCTCTCTGGATGGCCATCTGTCCCCTCCTCTCTCTGGATGCCATTTTGCCTTCTCTTCTCTCTGGAGGCACTTCTGTCCTCTCTTCTTTCTGGATGCCATGCTATCTTTCTCTATGGAGGCCTTTCTGTCCTCTCTACTCTCTGGATGCCCTTTTGTCTTCTCCTCTCACTGGATGGCCTTCTCTCCTGTCCTATCTCTGTATACCCTTCTGTCTTTTCTTCTTTTGATGGCCTTCTGTCCTCTCCTCTGTCTGGATGCCCTCCTTTCCTCTCCTCTCTCTGGATGCTCTTCTGTTCTCTCCTCACTCCAGATGCCCTTCTGTTCTCTGGTCTCTCTGGATGCCCTTCTGTCTTCTCCTCACTTTGGATACCCTTTAGTTCTCTCCTATCTCTGTATACCCTTGTGTCTTTTCCTCTCTTGATGCCCTTCTGTCCTCTCCTCTCTCTGGAATCCCTCCTGTCCTCTCCTCTTTCTGGATGCTCTTCGGTTCACTTCTCTCTGTGGATGCCCTTCTGTTCTCTCCTCATTCCAGATGCCTTTCTGTCCTCTCCTCTCTCTGGATGCCCTTCTGTCTTCTCCTCATTCTGGATGCCATTTTTTCTCTTCTCTAACTGGATGCCCTTCTGTATTTTCTTGTCTCTGGATGCCCTTCTGTCCTCTCCTCTATCTGGATGCCCTTCTGAATCTCCTCTCTCGGGATGACCTTCTGTTGTCTCCTCTCTAGATTCCCTTCTTTCCTCTCATCTCTCTGGATGCCTTTCTGTCCTCTCCTCTCTCTGGATGCACTTCTGTACTCTCGTTTCTCTGTATGCCCTTCTGTCCTCTCCTCTCTCCAGATGCGCTTCTGGCCTCTCCTCTATCTGGATGCCATTCTGTTCTCTCCTCACTCTGGATGCCCTTCTGTTCTCTCCTCTCTCTAGATGACCTTCTGTCCCCTCATCTCTCTGGATCCCCTTCTGTTGTTGCCTCTCTCTGGATGCCCTTCTGTCTTCTCCTCATTCTGGATGCCCTCTTGTTCTCCTCTCTCTCTGGATGCCCTTTTGTCCTCTCCACTATTTAGATTCCCTTCTGTTCTCTCTCCCAAGATTCCCTTTTTTCATTTCCTCTCCCTCTATGATGTTCTGTCTTCTCCAGTCTGGATGCCCTTCTGTATTCTCCTCTCTCTGGATACGCTTCTGTTCTCTCCTTTCTCCGGATGCCCTTCTGTTCTCTCCTCTATGTGGATGCCCTTTTGTCCTCTATTCTCTCTGGATGCCCTTCGGTTCTTTCCTGTCACCAGATGCCCTTCTGTTCTCTCCTCTCTCTTGATGCCCTTCTATTTTCTCCTCTCTCTGGATGTCCTTCTGTTCTCTCATTTCTTTGGATGTCCTTCTTGTTCTCTTTTCACTCTGGATGATAATCTGTTCTCTCATCTCTCTGGATGCCCTTCTGCTGTCTCCTCTCTCTAGATTCCCTTCTTTCCTCTCATCTCTCTGGATGCCCTTCTGTCCTCTCCTCTCTTTGGATGCCCTTCTGTACTTCCTCTCTATGGATGCCCTTTTTCCTCACCTCTCTATGGATGCCCTTCTGTTCTCTCCTCTGTTCAGATGCCATTCTGTTCTTTCCTCACTCTGGATTCCCTTCTGTTTTCTCCAGTCACCAGATGCCCTTTTGTACTCTCCTCTCTCTGGATGCCTTCTATTTTCTACTCTCTATCGCTGCCTTTCTGTCTTCTCCCCTCTCTGGATGCCTTTCTTTTCTCTCCTCTCTCTCTCTCTCTCGATGTCCTTCTGTCTTGTCCTCTATCTTGATGCCCTTCTGTCATCTCCTGTCTCTGGATGACCTTCTCTTCTCTAATCTCTCCGAATTCACTTCTGTTTTCTCTTCTCACTTGATGACCTCCTGTTTTTTCCTCTGCTGGATGCCCCTCTGTCTTGTCCTGTCTCTGGATGCTCTTCTGTTTTCTCCTCGCTCTGGATGCCATTCTGTCCTCTCTTCTATCTGGATGCTCTTCTGTTCTCTCCTCTATCTGTATGCCCTTCTGTTCTCTCCTTTCTCCGCATGCCCTTATGTCCTCTTTTCTCTCTGGATTTCTTTTTGTGTTCTTCTGTCTCTGGAAACCCTTCTGTCCTCACCTATCTCTGGATGACCTTCTGTTCTCTCCTCTCTCTGAATGCCCTTCTGTTCTCTCCTCTCTCTGGATGCCCTTCTGTATCCTTCTATCTCTGGATGCCCTTCTGTCCTCTCCTCTCTCTGGATGCTCTTCTGTTCTCTTCTCTCTCTGGATTCCCTTCTGTCCTCTCCTCTCTCTGGATGCCCTTCTGTCTTCTCTTATCTCTGGATGCCCTTCTGTCCTCTCCTCTATCAGGATGCCCTTCTGACTGTCCTCTCTTGGGATGCCCTTATGTTCTCTCCTCTCACTGTCTTCTCCTTCTGTCTTCTCCTCTCTCTGGATGTCCTTCTGTTCTCTTATTTCTTTGCATGTCCTTCTGTTCTCTTTTGTCTCTGGATGATCTTCTGTTCTCTCATCTCTCTGGATGCCCTTTTGTTGTCTCCTCTCTCTAGATTCCCTTTATCCTCTCATCTCTCTGGATGCCCTTCTGTTCTCTCCTGTCACCAGTTGCCCTTCTGTACTCTCCTCTATCTGGATGCCTTCTATCTTCTCCTCTCTATTGCTACCCTTCTGTTTTCTCCCCTCTCTCGATGCCCTTCTGTTCTCTCCTCTCTCTCTATGTCCTTCTGTCTTGTCCTCTCACTTGGTGTCCTTCTGTCTTCTCCTCTCTCTGTAAGCGCTTCTGTCCTCTCCTCTCCCCGGATGCCCTTCTGTCCTCAACTCTATCTGGATGCCATTCTGTTCTCGCCTCATGCTGGATTCCCTTCTGTTCTCTCCTCTCTGTAGATGCCCTTCTGTCCTCTCATCTCTCTGGATGCCCTTCTGTCTTCTCCTCTCTCTTAAGGCCCTCTTGGCCTCCTCTCTCTCTGGATGCCCTTTTGTCCTCTCCACTATTTAGATACTCTTCTGTTCTCTCCTATCTCGAGATGCCTTCTGTCAGTTCCTCTGTCTGGATGCTGTTCTGTCTTCTCCTCTCTTGATGGCCTTCTGTCTTCTCCTCTCTCTGGATTCCCTTCTGTTCTTTCCTCTCTCCGGATGCCCTTCTGTCCTCTATTCTCTATCTGGATTCCCATCTGTTCTCTCCTGTCACAGGATGCCCTTCTGTTCTCTCCTCTCTCTGTATGCCATCTATTCTCTCCTCTCTCTGGATGACCTTCTGTTCTCTCCTGTCTCTGGATGACCTACTGTTTTCTCCTCTCTCTGGATGTTCTTCTGTTCTCTCATTTCTTTGTGTGCCCCTTTGTACTCTCCTATGCCTGGATGCTCTTCTATCTTCTCCTCTCTATTGGTACCCTTCTGTCTTCTCTCCTCTATGGATGCCCTTCTGTTCTCTCCTCTCTCTGGATGCCCTTCTATCTTCTTCTCTCTCTGGATGCCCTTCTAACATCTACTCTCTATGGATGCCCTTCTCTTCTCTTATCTCTCTGGATGCCCTTCTCTTCTCTCCTCTCACCACATGCCCTTCTGTTCACTCCTCTCTCTGGATGCCTTCTATCCTCTCCTCTCTCTGGATGCCCTTCTGTTTTCTCCTCTCTCTGGATGCCCATCTGTCCTCTCCTCACTCTTGATGCCATGCTGTTTTCTCCTCCCTCTGGATGCCGATCTGTTCTCTCCTCTCTCTAGATTTCCTTCTTTCGACTCATGTCTCTGGATGCCCTTCTGTCCTCTCCTATTTCTGGATGCACTTCTGTACTCTCCTCGCTATGGATGTTTTTTTTTTCCTCCCCTCTCTCTGGATGCCCTTCTGTTCTCTCCTCTCTGTGGATGCACTTCAGTCCTCTCCTCTCTCTGGATGCCCTTTGGTCCTCTCTTCTATCTGGATGCCATTCTGTTCTCTCCTCACTCTGAATGCCCTTCTGTTCTCTCCTGTCACCAGATGCCCTTCTGTCCTCTTTTCTCTCTGGAATTCTTTTGTGTTCTTTTGTCTCTGGAAACCCTTCTGTCCTCACCTATCTGTGGATGCCCTTCTGTTCTCTCCTCTGTCTGGATGCCCTTCTGTTCTCTCGATCTCTGGATGCCCTTCTGTTCTCTCGATCTCTGGATGCCCTTCTGTCCTCTCCTCTCTCTGGATGCTCTTCTGTTCTCTTCTCTCTCTGGATTCCCTTCTGTCCTCTCCTCTCTCTGGATGCCCTTCTGTCTTCTCTTATCTCAGGATGCCCTTCTGTCCTCTTCTCTGTCAGGATGCCCTTCTGACTGTCCTCTCTCTCGGGATGCCCTTATGTTCTCTCCTCTCACTGGATGCCCTTCTGTCTTCTCCTCTCTCTGGATGTCCTTCTGTTCTTTCATTTCTTTGGATGTCCTTCTGTTCTCTTTTGTCTCTGGATGATCTTCTGTTCTCTCATCTTTCTGGATGCCCTTTTGTTGTCTCCTCTCTCTAGATTCCCTTCTTTCCTCTCATCTCTCTGGATGCCCTTCTGTTCTCTCCTGTCACCAGTTGCCCTTCTGTACTCTCCTCTCTTTGGATGCGTTCTATCTTCTCCTCTCTATTGCTGCCCTTCTGTTTTCTCCCCTCTCTCAATGCCCTTCTGTTCTCTCCTCTCTCTCGATGTCCTTCTGTCTTGTCTCTTGTTCTCTCATCCCTCTGGATCCCCTTCTCTTGTCTCCTCTCTCTAGATTCCCTTCTTTCCTCTGATCTCTATGAATGCCCTTCTGTCCTCTCCTCTCTCTGGATGCACTTCTGTACTCTCCTCTCTATGAATGCCCTTTTGTCCTCCCCTCTCTATGGATGCCCTTCTGTTCTCTCATCTCTCTGTATGCCCTTCTGTCCTCTCCTCTCTCCAGATTCCCTTCTGTCCTCTCCTCTATCTGGATGCTCTTCTGTCCTCTTTTCTCTCTGGATGCCCTTCTGTTACCTCCTATCACAAGATGCCCTTCTGTCCTCTCTTCTCTCCGGATGCCCTTGTGTCCTCTTCTCTATCTGGATGCCATTCTGTTCTCTCCTCACTCTAGACGCCTTTATGTTCTTTCCTCTCTCTAGATGCCCTTCTGTCCTCTCATCTCTCTAGATCCCCTTATGTCATCGCCTTTCTCAAGATGCCCTTCTGTCTTCTTCTCTCTCTGGATTCCTGCTTGTCCTCCTCTCTCTCTGGGTGCCCTTTTGCCCTCTCCACTATTTAGATGCCCTTCTTTTCTCTCCTCTCTCGAGATGCACTTCTTTCATTTCCTCTATCTGGATGCTGTTCTGTCTTCTCCTCTATGGATGAACTTCTGTCTTCTACTCTATATGGATGCCCTTCTCTTCTCTCCTCTCTCCGGTTGCCCTTCTGTCCTCTCCTCTAACTGGATGATCTTCTGTCCTCTCTTTTTTCTGGATGCCCTCTATTCTTTCCTGTCACCAGATGCCCTTCTGTTCTCTCCTCTCTCTGGATGCCTTCTATCCTCTCCTCTCTTTGGATGACCTTATGTTTCTCCTCTCTCTGGATGCTTCTTTGTTCTCTCATCTATCTGGATGTCTTCTATCCTCTCCTCTCTCCAGATGCCCTACTGTTCTCTTCTCTCTCTGGATGCTCTTTTGTTCTCTCATTACTCTGGGTGCTGTTTTTACTCTTTTCTCTCTGGATGCCTTCTATCCTCTCCTCACTCTGGATGACCTTATGTTTCTCCTCTATCTGGATGCCCTTCTGTCCTCTCTTCTCTCTGGATGGCCTTCTGTTCTCTCCTGTCACCGGATGCCCTTTGTTCTCTCCTCTCTTTGGATGCCTTCTATCCTCTCCTCTTACTGGATGACCTTCTGTTCTCTCTGTTCTCTCGAAGCCCTTCTGTCTTGTCCTCTCTATGGATGCCCTTCTGTCATCTCCTCTCACTGGATGCCCTTCTCTTGCCTCATCTCTCCAAATGCACTTCTGTTTTCTTCTCTCACTGGAAGACCATCTGTTTTCTCCTCTGTCTGGATGCCCTTCTGTCTTGTCCTGTCTCTGGATGCCCTTCTTTTCTCTTGTCTCTCTGGAAGCCCTTCTATAACCTTCTCTCTCTGGATGCCCTTCTTTCCTCTCCTCTCTCTGGTTGCCCTTCTGTATTCTCCTCTCTCTCGATGCCCTTCTGTTCTATCCTCTCCCTGGATGCCCTTCTGTCCTCTCCTCTCTCTGGATGTTTTTCTGTCTTTTCCTCTCAGTGGATGTTCTTCTGTACTCTACTCTCTCTGGATGCCCTGCTCTTCTCTTCTCTCTCTGGATGTGCTTCTATTCTCTGGTCTCTCTCGATGTCCATCTGCCCTCTCTATCTGGATGCCTTTCTGTATTCTCCTCTATGTAGAAGCCCTTCTGTTCTCTCCTCTGTGTGCATGACCTTCTTTCTTCTCAATTCTCTGGATGCCTTTCTCTTCTCTCCTCTCTCTAGATGATGTTCTCTACTCTCCACTCTCAGAATGGACTTCTGTCCTCTATCTCTCGGGATGCCCTTCTGTTATCTCCTCTATCTGGATGCCCTTTTGTCCTCTTCTCTCTCTAGATGCCATTCTGTCTTCTCCTCTTTCTGAATGCCCTTCTGTTCTCTTATCTCTCTGGATTCCCTTCTGTTCTCTACTCTCTCCAGATGCCTGTCTGTCTTCTAAGCTGTCTGGATGCCCTTCTGTTCTCTCCTCTCTCTTGATTCCCTTTTGTCCTCTATTCTCTCTGGATTCTCTTCTGTTCTATTCCTTCTCTGGATTTTTTTTTTGTTCTTTCATCTCTCTGGATGCCCTTCTGTTTTCTTCTCTCTCTAGATTTTCTCCTATATTTTCATCTTTCTGGATGGCCTTCTGTCTTCTCCTCTCTCTGATAGCCTTTTTTTTCTCTTGATATCTTCTGTAATTTCGTCTCTCTGGATGCCCTTCTCTTCTCATTTCTCTCTGGAAGATTTCTGTTCTCTCATCTCTCTGGATGCCTTTCTGTTCTCTCCTCTCTCCAGATGCTCTTCTGTTCACTCATCTCTCTTGATGCCCCTCTTCCCTCTCCTCTCTCTGGATTCCATTCTGTTCTCTCCTCTCTTCGGATGCCATTTGCCCTCTACTCTATCTGCATGCCCTTATGTCCTCTCCTCTCCCTGGATGCTTTTCTGTTCTCTCTTCTCTCTGAATGCCCATCTCTCCTCTCCTGTCTCTGGATGCGATTCTGTCCTCTCCACCCTCTGGATGCCATTCTGTCTTCTCCTCCATCTGTAGGCGCTTCTGTCCTCTCTTCTCTCTGGATGTCCTTCTGTCTTCTCCTCTCTCTGGATGCCCTTCTGGCTTTTCCTCTCTCTGGATGCCCTTCTGTTCTCTCATCTTTGTGGATGTCTTTCTGTGCTCTTTTCTCTCTGGATGATCTTCTGTTCTTTCATCTCTCTGGATGCCCTTCTGTTGTCTCCTCTCTCTGGATGCCCTTCTGTCCTGTCCTCACTCTTCATGCCACTCTGTTTACTCCTCCGTCTGGATGCCTTTCTGTTCTCTTCTTTCTCTAGATTCCCTTATTTCCTCTCATCTCTCTGGATGCCCATCTGTCTTCTCCTCTCTCTGGATGCACCTCTGTACTCTCCTCTCTCTGGATGCCCTTCTGTCTTCTCCTCGCTCTGGATGCCCTTCTGTTCTCTAATCTGTCTGGATTCCCTTCTCTTCCCTCCTCTTTCTGGATGCCAGACTGTGGTCTATGCTCTATGGATGCCCTTCTGTTTTCTCCTCTCTCTGGATGCCCTTGTGTTCTCTCGTCTCTCTTGATTCCCTTTTTCCTCTATTCTCTCTGGATGTTCTTCTGTTCTCTTCCTTCTCTGGATGTCCTTCTGTTCTCTCATCTCTCTGGATGCCTTTTTGTTTTCTCCTCTCTCTAGATTTTCTTCTATACTTTCATCCTTCTGTATGCCCTTCTGTCTTCTCCTCTCTCTGGTAGCCCTTCTTATCTCTCCTTTCTATAGATATCTTCTGTCATTTCATCTGTCTTGATGCTTTTTGTTCTCTTTTCTCTCTGGCTGCTTTCCTGTTCTCTATACTCTTTGGATGCCCATCTGTCCTCTATTCTCTCTCGATGCCCTTCTTTTCTCTCCTGTCATTGTATGTCCTGTTCTCTCCCCTCTCTGGATGCCTTCTATCCTCTCCTCTCTCTGGATGACCTTATGTTTCTCCTTTCTCTGGATGTTCTTCTGTTCTCTCATCTCTGGATGCCTTTTATCCTCTCCTCTCTCTGGATGCCCTTCTGTTCTCTTCTCTCTCTGGATGATCTTCTGTTCTCTCATTTCTCTGGGTGCCCTTTTGTACCTTCCTATCCCTGGATGCCATTATATCTTCTCCTCTCTATTGATGCCCTTCTGTTTTCTCCCCTCTCTTGATGCCCCTCTATTCTCTCCTCTCTCGGGATGCACTTCTGTCTTGTCCTCTCTCTGGATGCCCTTCTCTTCTCTCATCTCTCCGGATGGCCTTCCGTTCTCTCCTCTCACTGGATGTCCTTGTTTTCTCCTCTGTCTGGAAACCCTTCTGTATTCTCTGCTCTCTGGATGCCCTTCTGTTCTCTCCTCTCTCTAGATTCCCTTCTTTTCTCTCATCTCTCTGGTTGTCCTTGTGTCCACTCCTCTCTCTGGATGCACTTCTGTATTCTCCTCTCTCTGGATGCCCTTCTGTCTTCTCTTCTCTCTGGATACCCTCCTGTTCTCTTCTCTCTCTGGATGCCCTTCTGTCTTCTCATATCTCTGGATCCCGTTCTGTCATATCGTCTCTCTGGATCCCCTTCTGTTCTCTTCTTTCTTTGGATGCTTTCTATCCTCTCCTCTCTCTGGATCCCCTTCTGTCGTCTCATCACTCTGGATGACCTTCTGTCTTCTCATCTCTCTGGATTCCCTTTTGTCCTCCTCTCTCTCTCTGGGTGCCCTTTTGTTCTCTCCACTCTTTAGAAGCCCTTCTGTTCTCTCCTCTCTCGAGATGCCCTTCTGTCGTATTCTCTCTCTGGATGCCGTTCTGTCCTGTCCTCTCTGGAAGCCCGTCTGTATTCACCTCTCTAGGGATGCCCTTCGGTTCTTTCCTCTCTCCGGATGCCCTTCTGTCCTCTCCTCTATATGGATGCCCATTTTTCCTCTCCTCTCTCTGGATGATCTTCTGTTCTGTCCTCTCACCAGATGTTTTTCTGTTCTCTCATCACTCTGGATGCCTTCTCTTCTGTCCTCTCTCTGAATGCCCTTCTGTTTCTCCTCTCTCTGGATGATCTTCTGTTCTGTCCTCTCACCAGATGTTTTTCTGTTCTCTCATCACTCTGGATGCCTTCTATTCTGTCCTCTCTCTGAATGCCCTTCTGTTTCTCCTCTCTCTGGATGCTCTTCTGTTCTATCATCTGCTGGGTACCCTTCTGTACTCTCCTATACATGGATGCCTTTCTATCTTCTCCTCTCTATGGATGCCCTTCTGTTCTCTCCTCTCTCTGGATGCCCTTCTGTCTTGTCCTCTCTCTGGATGACTTTCTGTCATCTCCTCTCTCTGTATGCCCTTCTCTTCTCTCATCTCTCAGGATGCCCTTTTGTTTTCTCCTCTCAATGGATGACCTTGTGTTTTCTCCTCTGTCTGGATGCCCTTCTTTCTTGTTCTGTCTCTGGATGCCCTTCTGTCTTCTCCTCTCTCTGGATGCCATTCTGTCCTCTCCTCTATCAGGATGCTCTTCTGTTCTCTTCTCTCTCCATATGCCCTTCTGTTCTCTCCTTTCTCTGAATGTCCTACTGTCTGCTTTTCTCTTTGGAATTCCATTTGTCTTCTCCTGTTTCTGGTAACCCTTCTGTCCTCACCTATCTCTGGATGCCCTTCTGTCCTCTTCTCTCTCTGGAAGTTTTCCTTTTCTCTCCTCTCTCTGGATGGCCATCTGTCCCCTCCTCTCTCTGGATGCCATTCTGTCTTCTGTTCTCTCTGGAGGCCCCTCTCTCCTCTATTTTCTCTTGATGCCCTTCTATCTTTTTCACTGGATGCCTTTCTGTCCTCTCTACTCTCTGTATGCCTTCTGTCTTCTCCTCTCTCTGGATGCCCTTCTGTCCTCTCCTCTCTCTTTATAACCTTCTGTCTTTTCCTCTCTGGATGCCCTTCTGTACTCTCCTCTCTCTGGATGCCCTCCTGTCCTCTCCTCTTTCTGGAAGCTCTTCTGTACATTACTCTCTCTGGATGCCCTTCTGTTCTCTCCTCACTCCAGATGCCCTTCTGTCCTCTACTTCTCTGGATGCCCTTCTGTCTTCTCTTCATTCTGGATGCCCTTTTGTTCTTTCCTCTCCCTGGATGCCCTTCTGTCTTTTCTTATCTCTGGATGCCCTTCTGTCCTCTCCTCTATCTGGATGCCCTTCTGACTCTCCTCTCTCGGGATGCCCTTATGTTCTCTCCTCTCTCTGGATGCCCTTCTTTTCTCTCCTCTCTCTGGATGTCCTTCTGTTCTCTCATTTCTTTGGATGTCCTACTGTTTTCTTTTCTCTGTGGATGATCTTCATTTCCTCTCATCTCTCTGGATGCCTTTCTGTTGTCTCCTCTTTCTAGATTCCCTTCTTTCCTCTCATCTCTCTGGATGCCCTTCTGTCCTCTCCTCTCTCTGGATGCACTTCTGTACCCTCCTCTCTATGGATGCCCTTTTGTCCGCCCCTCTCTATGGATGCCCTTCTGTTCTCTCCTCTCTATGGATGCCCTTTGGTCCTCTCATCACTCTGGATCCCCTTTTATGGTCTCATCTATCTGGATGCCCTTCTGTCCTCTCCTCTGTCTGGATGCCCTTCTGTCTTCTCTTATCTCTGGATGCCCTTCTGTCCTCTCCTCTATTGAGATGTGTTTTGTCCTCTCCACTATTTAGATGCCCTCCTGTTCTCTCCTCTCTCAAGATGCCCCTCTGTCAATTCTTCTCTCTGGATGCTGTTCTTTCTTCTCCTCTCTGGATGCCCTTCTGTCCTCTCCTCTATCTGGATGCCCTTCTGTCCTCTATTCTCTCTGGATGACCTTCTGTTCTCTCCTCTCTCAGGATGACCTTATGTTTCTCCTCTCTCTGGATGCTCTTCTGTTCTCTCTTCTCTCTGGATGCCTTCTATCCTCTCCTTTCTCCGGATGCCCTTCTGTTCTCTTCTTTCTCTGGATGCTCTTCTGTTCTCTCATTTCTTTGGGTGCTTCTTTGTACTCTCCTATCCCTGGATGCTCTTCTATCTTGTCCTCTCTATTGATGCCCTTCTGTCTTCTCCCCTCTCTGGATGCCCTTCTGTTCTCTCCTCTCTCTGAATGCCTTTCTGTTTGCCCTCTCTCTGGATGCCCTTCTGACATCCCCTCTCTCTGGATGCCCTTCTCTTCTCTCATCTCTCTGGATGCCCTTCTCTTCTCTCATCTCTCCAGATGCTTTTCTGTTCTCTCCTCTCACCATATGCCCTTCTGTTTTCTCCTCTGTCTGTATGCCCTTCTGTCTTTTCCTGTCTCTGGATGCCCTTCTCTTTTGTCCTCTCTCTGGATGCCCTTCTGTTCTCTCCTCTCTCTAGAATCTCTTTTGTCCTCTCATCTCTCTGGATGCCATTCTGTTTTCTCCTTCCTCTGCATGCCCTTCTGTACGCTCCTCTCTCTAGATTAACTTCTTTCCTCTCATCTCTCTGGTGGCCCTTCTGTCCTCTCCTCTCTCTGGATGCACTTCTGTTCTCTCCTCTCTCTGGATGCCCTTCGGTCCTTTCATCACTCTGGAACCCCTTTTATGGTCTTGTCTCTCTGGATGCCCTTCTGTCCTCTCCTCTCTCTGGATGCCCTTCTGTCTTCTCTTATCTCTGGATGCCCTTCTGTCTTCTCCTCTATCGGGATGCCCTTCTGACTCTCCTCTCTCGGGATGCCCTTATGTTCTCTCCTCCCACTGGATGCCCTTCTGTCTTCTCCTTTCTCTGAATGTCCTTCTGTTCTCTCATTTCTTTGCATGTCTTTCTGTTCTCTTTTGTCTCTGGATGCCCTTCTGTTCTCTCCTGTCACCGGATGCCCTTCTGTACTCTCCTCTCTCTCGATGCCTTCTATCTTCTCCTCTCTATTGCTGCCTTTCTGTTTTCCCCCTCTCGGGATGTTCTTCTGTTCTCTCCTCTCTATCTCGATGTCCTTCTGTCCTGTCCTCTCTCTTGATGCCCTTCTGTCTTCTCCTCTCTCTGTATGCCCTTCTGTCCTCTCGTCTCTACGGATGCCCTTCTGTCCTCTCCTCTATCTGGATGCCATTCTGTTCTCTCCTCACTCAGTATGCCCTTCTGTTCTTTCCTCTCTCTAGATGCCCTTCTGTCCTCTCATCTCTCTGGATCCCCTTCTGTTGTCACCTCTCTCTGGATACCCTTCTGTCTTCTCCTCTCTCTGGATGCCCTCTTGGCCTCCTCTCTCTCTTGATACCCTTTTGTCCTCTCCACTAATTAGATGCTCTTCTGTTCTTTTCTCTCTCGAGATGCCTTCTGTCATTTCCTCTGTCTGGATGCTGTTCTGTCTTCTCCTCTCTTGATGGCCTTCTGTATTCTCCTCTCTCTGGATGCCCTTCTGTTCTTTCCTCTCTCTGGATTCCCTTCTGTCCTCTATTCTCTATGGATGCCCTTTTGTTCTCTCCTGTCACAGGATGCCCTTCTGTTCTCTCCTCTCTCTGTATCCCATCTATCCTCTCCTCTATCTGGATGACCTTCAGTTCTCTCCTGTCTCTGGATGACCTTCTCTTTTCTCCTCTCTCTAGATTTCCTTCTTTCCTCTCATCTCTCTTTATGCCCTTCTGTCCTCTTTTCTCTAAGGAAACCTTTAGTCCTCCCCTCTCTAAAAATTCCCTTCTGTTCTCTCCTATCTCTGGATGCCCTTCTGTCCTCTCCTCCTCCAGATGCCCTTTTGTCCTCTCCTCTATCTGGATGCCATTCTGTTCTCTCCTCACTCTGGATGCCCTTCTGTTCTCTCCTGTCACCAGATGCCCTTCTGTTCTCTCCTCTCTCTGGATGCCTTCTATCTTCTCCTCTCTATTGCTGCCCTTCTGTCTTCTCCTCTCTCTGGATGCCCTTCTGTTCTCTCCTCTCTCTCGATGCCCTTCTGTCTTGTCCTCGCTCTTGATGCCGTTCTTTCATCTCCTCTCTCTGGATGCCCTTCTCTACTCTCATCTCTCCGAATGCCCTTCTGTTTTCTCCTCTCACTTTATGACCATCTTTTTCTCCTCTGTCTAGATGCCCTTCTGTCTTCTCCTTTCTCTGGATGCCATTCTGTCCTCTTCTCTATTTGGATGCTCTTCTGTTCTCTCCTCTCTCCATATGCCCTTATGTTCTCTCCTTTCTCCGAATGCCCTTCTGTCCTCTTTTCTTTCTGGATTTCTTTTTGTGTTCTTCTGTTTCTGGAAACCCTTCAGTCCTCACCTATCTCTGGATGCCCTTCTGTTCTCTCCTATCTCTGGATGCCCTTCTGTTCTCTCCTATCTCTGGATGCCCTTCTGTACACTTTTCTCTCTGGATGCCTTTCTGTCCTTTCCTCTCTCGGGATGCTCTTCTGTTCTCTTCTCTCTCTGGATGCCCTTCTGTTCTCTCCTCTCTCTGGATGCCCTTCTGTACCCTTTTCTCTCTGGATGCCTTTCTGTCCTTTCCTCTCTCTGGATGCTCTTCTGTTCTCTTCTCTCCCTGGATGCCCTTTTGTTCTCTCCTCACTGTTGATGCCCTTCTGTTCTGTTATCTCCCTGGATGCCCTTCTGGTTTTTTTTATCTCTGGATGTTCTTCTGTCCTCTCCTCTATCGGTATGCCCTTTTGACTCTCCTCTCTTGGGATGCCCTTATGTTCTCTCCTCTCTCTGGATGCCCTTCTCTCTTCTCCTCTCTCCGGATGCCCTTCTGCCCTCTTTTCTATCTGGATGCGCTTCTGTCCTCTTTTCTCTCTGGATGTCCTTCTGTTCTCTCATTCCTTTGGATGTCTTTCTGTTCTCTTTTGTATCTGGATGATCTTCTGTTCCCTCATCTCTCTGGATGCCCTTCCGTTGTCTCCTCTCTCTAGATTCTGTTCTTTCCTCTCATCTCTCTGGTTGCCCTTCTGTCCTCTCCTCTCTCTGGATGCAATTCTGTACTCTCCTCTCTATGGATGCCCTTTTATCCTCCCCTCTTTTATGGATGCCCTTCTGTCCTCTCCACTCTCTGGATGCCCTTCTATCCTCTCCACTCTCTGGATGCCATTCTGTCCAATTTTCTCTCTGGATGCCCTTCATTTTCCTCCTATCACAAGATGCCCTTCTGTCCTCTCTTCTATCTGGATGCCATTCTGTTCTCTACTCACTCTGGACGCCTTTCTGTTCTTTCCTCTCTCTAGATGCCCTTCTGCCATCTCATCTTTCTAGATCCCCTTATGTCGTCGCCTCTCTCAGGATGCCCTTCTGTCCTCTCATCTCTGGATTCCCTCTGGTCCTCCTCTCTCTCTGGAAGCCCTTTTGCCTTCTCCACTATTTAGATGCCCTTCTGTTCTCTCCTCTCTCGAGATGCCCTTCTTTCATTTCCTCTCTCTGAATGCTGTTCTATCTTCTCCTCTCTGGACGACCTTCTGTCTTCTACTCTTTATGGATGCCCTTCTTTTCTCTCCTCTCTCCGGTTGCCCTTCTGTCCTCTCCTCTAACTGGATGATCTTCTGTCCTCTCTTTTTTTCTGGATGCCCTCTATTTTCTCCTGTCACCAGATGCCCTTCTGTTCTCTCCTCTCTCTGGATGCCTTCTATCATCTCCTCTCTCTGGATGACCTTCTGTTCTCTATGCTCTCTCGATGTCCTTCTGTCTTGTCCTCTCTAAGGATGCCCTCCTGTCATCTCCTCTCACTCGATGCCCTTCTCTTGCCTCATCTCTCCAAATGCACTTCTGTTTTCTTCTCTCACTGGATGACCATATGTTTTCTCCTCTGTCTGGATGCCCTTCTGTCTTGTCTTGTCTCTGTATGCCATTCTGTCTTCTCCTCTCTCTGGATGCCATTCTGTCCTCTCCTTTCTCCAAATGCCCTTCTGGCCTCTTTTCTCTCTGGATTTCCTTTTGTCTTCTTCTGTCTCTGAAAACACTTCTGTCCTCACCTATCTTTGGATGTTGTTCGGTTCTCTCTTCTCTCAGGATGCCCTTCTTTTCTATCCTCTCTCTGGATGCGGTTCTGTATTCTCCTCTCTCTCGATGCCCTTCTCTTCTATCCTCTCCCTGGATGCCCTTCTGTCCTCTCCTCTCTCTGGATGTTTTTCTGTCTTCTCCTCTCAGTGGATGTTCTCTGTACTCTCCTCTCTCTGGATGCCCTGCTGTTTCCTCCTCCCTATGGATGCCGTTCGGTCCTCTCCTCTCTCTCGATGCTCTTCTGTGTTCTCATCTCTGTGGATGTGCTTCTACTTTATCCTCTGTCTGGATGACCTTCTTTCTGCTCCTCTCCCTGGATACGTTTTTCTTCTCTCCTGTCTCTGGATTCCCTTCTGTTTTCTCGTCTGTGGGATGCTCTTATTTTCTCTCTTCCATCTGGATGCCCTTCTCTCCGCTCCTCTCTCCGGTAGCCCTTCTGTCCTCTCATATCTCTGAATGCCATTCTGTTCTCTCTCTGGATGCCCTTCTGTCTTCTCCTCTCTGTGGTTCCCTTATGTCCTCTTTTTTTCTGAGGATGCTCTTCTGTTCTCTCCTCTCTCTAGATGCCCTTCTGTCTTCTCCATAATCTGGATGCCTTTTTGTTCTCTCCTCTCTCTGTAGGCCCTTCTGTCCTAAACTCTCTCTGGATGCCCTTCGGTCTTCTCTTTTCTCTGGATGCCCTTATGTTTTCTCTGCTCTCTGGATGACCTTCTGTCCTCTCCTCTCTCTGGATGCCCTTCTGTTTTTTACTCTCTCTGCATGACCTTCTGTCGTCTCCTCTTTCTGTATGCTCTTCTGTCCTCTCCTCTCTCTAAATTCCCTTCTGTCCTCTTATCTCTCTCTTTGCCCTTCTGTTCTCTTCTCACTATAGATGCTCTTCTGTACTGTCATCTTTCTAGATGCCCTTCTGTTCTCTCATCTGTTTGGATGCCATTCTGTCTTCTCCTATGTCTGGATGCCCTTACGTCTTCTCTCTCTTGATGATCTTCTGTTCTCTCATCTCTCTGCATGCCCTTCAGTTCTTTCATATCACTGGTTGCCCTTCTTTCCTCTCCTCTTTATGGATGCTTTCATGTTCTCTCATCTCTCTGGATGCTGTTCTGTTCTCTCCTGTCTCTGGATGCCCTTCTGTCTTCTACTCTCTCTGGATGCTTTTCTGTTCTCTTATCTCTCTGGATGATCTTCTGTTCTCTCCTCTCTCCGGATGCCATTCTGTTTTCTCCTCTCTCCGTATGTCCTTCTGTCCTCTCCTCTGTTTGGATGCCATTCTGTATTCTCCTATGTCTGGATGCCCTTCCGTCTTCTCCTCTCTCTGGATGATCTTCTGTTCTCTCCTCCCTCTAGATTCTCTACTGTCTTCTCATCTCTATGGATCCCCTTCTGTTCTCTTCTCTCTCTTCTCTCCATTCTCTGGATGCCCTTCTGTTCTTTCGTCTGTCAGAATGCCCTTATTTTCTCTCTTCTATCTGGATGGCCTTCTGTCCACTCCTCTCTCTGGTAGCCCTTCTGTCCTCTCTTATCTCTGAATGTCCTTCTGTTCTCTTCTATCTGGATGCCCTTCTGTCTTCTCCTCTCCCTGGATTACCTTCTGTCATCTCATATTTCTGGTTGCCCTTTTGTATTCTCCTCTCTATGGATGTCCTTCTGTTCTCTCCATTCTCAGGATACCCTTCGGTCCTCTTCTCTCTCTGGATGCCCTCCTGTCCTCCCCACTCTCTGGATGCCCTTCTGTACTCTCATATCTCTGGTTGCACTTCTGTCCTCTCCTCTTTATGGATGCTCTCATGTTCTCTATCTCTCTGGATGCCCTTCTGTTCCCTCCTATCTCTGGATGCCCTTCTGTTTTCTACTCTCTCTGGATGGCCTTCTGTTCTCTTCTCTCTCTAGATTTTCTTCTGTACTCTCATCTTTCTGGATGCCCTTCTCTTCTCCTCTCTCTCTGGATGATCTTCTGTTCTCTCCTCTCTCCGGATGTCCTTCTGTCCTCTCCTATGTCTGGATGCCCTTCTGTCTTCTACCTCTCTGGATGATCTTCTGTTTCCTCCTCTCTGTGGATGCCATTTGGTCCTATACTCTCTCTCTCTCTCAATGCCCTTCTGTCTTCTCATCTCTGTGGATGTGCTTCTGTTCTCTACTCTGTCTTGATTACCTTCTTTCTGCTCGTCTCTCAAGATGTGCTTCTCTTCTCTCCATTCTTTGGATGCCCTTCTGTTCTTTCGTCTGTCAGAATGCCCTTATTTTCTCTCTTCTATCTGGATGGCCTTCTTTCCACTCCTCTCTCCGGTAGCCCTTCTGTCCTCTCTTATCTCTGAATGCCCTTCTGTTCTCTCTTATCTCTGAATGCCCTTCTGTTCTCTCTTATCTCTGAATGCCCTTCTGTTCTCTTCTATCTGGATGCCCTTCTGTCTTCTCCTCTCTGTGCCCTTATATCCTCTTTTCTCTCTGGGTTCTCTTCTGTTCTCTCCTCTCTCTATAATCCCTTCTGTTCACTCCTCTCTCCAGATGAGCTTCTGTCATCTCCTCTCTCTGGATGCCCTTCTGTCTTCTCTACTCTATGGGTGCCCTTCTGTTCTTTCCTCTCTCTGGAGGACCTTCTGTCCTCTCCTCTCTCTTGATGCCCTTCGGTCTTCTCCTATCTCTGGATGCCCTTCTGTTCTCTCCTTTCTCTGGATGCCCTTCTGTATTTTCTCTCTCTGGATGACCTTCTGTCCTCTCCTCTTTCTCTATGGCCTTCTGTCCTCTCCTCTCTCTCGATTCCCTTTTGTAATCTTATCTCTCTCTTTGGCCTTCTGTTTTCTTCTCACTATAGATGCTTTTCTTTACTCTCATATCTCTGGATGCCCTTCTGTTCTCTCCACTGTCTGGATGCTATTCTGTCCTCTCCTCTCCCAGTAATCCCTTCTGTTCTCTCCTCTCACTGGATGCTTTCAGTCTTCTCCATTCTCTGGATGCCCTTCTGTTCTCTCATCTCTCTGGATGCCCTCATTTACTCTCTTCTATCTTGATGCCATTCTGGCCGCTCCTTTCTCTGGATGCCCTTCTGTCCTCTCCTCTCTCTGGATGCCCTTTTGTCCTCTACTCTCTTGGGATGCCCTTATGTCTTCTCCTGTCTCAGGATGCCCTCTGTCCTATGCTCTCTCTGGATGCTCTTCTGTACTCTCCTCTCTCCAGATGGCCTTCTGTCCTCTCCTCTCTCTGGATTCCCTTCTGTCCTCTCATATCTCTGGTTTCCCTTCTGTTTCTCTCTATAGATGCTCCCTGTTCGCTCCCCTCTCTATCGATTTCCTTCTTTTCTCTAATCTCTCTAGATTTTCTTCTGTCCTCTCATCTCTCTGGATGCCCTTCTGTTCTCTCCTCTCTCTGGACGATCTTCTGTTTCCTCCTCTCTCTGGATGCCCTTCTGTTCTATCATTGTCTGGATGTTTTTGTGTCTTCGCCTCTCTCTTTATGCCGTTCTGTCCTCTCCTCTCTCTTGATGCCCTTCTGTCTTCTCCTCTCGGTAAATGCCCTTCTGTTCTTTCCTCCTTTTGAATGACCTTCTTTTGCACCTCTCTCTGAATGCTCTTCAGTTCTCTCCAGTCTCAAGATGCACTTCTGTCCTCCCTCTCTCCAGATGCCCTTCTCTTTTCTCCTCTCACAAGATGCCCTTCTGTCCTTTCCTCTCTATGTATGCCCTTCTGTCTTCTCAACTCTCTGGATGTGTTTCTGTCTTCTCCTCTCTCTGGATGCTCTCTGTCTTCTCCTCTCTCTGGATGCCCTTCTGTTCTTTCCTCTCTCTGGATCACCTTCTGTCCTCTCCTCTCTCTGGATGCTCTCCTATTCTCTCATCTCTCTGGATGCCCTTTTGTTCCCTCCTATCTCTGGATGCCCTTCTGTCTTCTACTATCCTTGGAAACTCTTCTGTTCTCTTCTCTCTCTAGATTTTCTTCTGTCATCTCATCACTCTGGATGCCCTTCTTTTCTCTTCTCTCTCTGGATGATCTTCTGTTCTCTCCTCTTTCTCCATGCCCTTCTGTCTTCTCCTCTCTGTGGATGCCCTTCTGTTTTCTCCTCTGCCTGGATGACTTTCTTTCTTCTCCTCTCTCTTTATGCCCTACTCTTCTCTCCTCACTCTGAATGATTTTCTGTTTTCTCCAGTCTCGGGATGCCCTTCTGTCCTCCCTCTCTGTGTATGATCTTCTGTCTTCCCCTCTCTCTGGATGCCCTTATGTTCTCTTCTCTCTCTGGATGCCTTTTTGTCCTCTCCTCTCTCTGGATGCCCTTCTGTCTTCTCCACTCTGTGGACGCACTTCTGTTCTCTTTTTTCTCTGGATGCCCTTCTGTTCTCTCCTCTCTCCGGATGCCCTTCTCTTATCTTTTCTCTCTGGATGTCCTTCTGTCCTCTCCTCACTCTGGATGCCCTCTGTCTTCTCCTCTCTCTGTATGCCCTTCTGTTCTGTCCTCACTCTGGATATCTCTTCTGTTCTCTCCTCTCTCCGGATGCCCTTCTGTCCTCTCATCTCTCTGGATGCCATTGTGTCTTCTCTGCTCTCTGGATCCCCTTCTTTTTCACCTCTCTATGGATGCCTTTCTGTCTTCTCCTCTCTCTACATTCCCTTCTGTACTCTATTCTCATTAGATTCCTATCTGTCCACTCATCACTCTGGATGCTTTTCTGCCTTCTCTTCTCTCTGGATACCCTTCTGTCTTCTCCTCTCTCTGGATGCACTTCTGTTCTCTCCTCTCTCTAGATTCTCTTCTGTCCTCTCTTCACTCTCGATGCCCTTCTCTTCTCTCCCCTCTCAGGATGCCTCTCTGTCATCTCCTCTCTCTGTGTGCCCTTCATTGCTCTTCTTTCTCAGAAGGTGCCCTTCTGCCTTCTCCTGTACCTGGGTACCTTTCTGGACTCTCCTCTCTCTAGATGCTCTTTTCTCCACTCCTCTCTATGGATGCCATTCTGTCCTCTAATCTCTTTGGTTGCCCTTCAATTCTCTACTCTCTATGAATGCCCTTCTGTTATCTCCTCTCTCTGGATGCGTTCTGTCTTCTCCTCTCTCTGGATGCCCTTCTGTCTTCTCTGATCTCTGGATGCCCTTCTCTTCTCTCCTCTCTCTGGATGCCCTTCAGTCTTCTCCTATCTCTGGATTCCCTCCTGTTCTCCCGTTTCTCGGGATGTCCTTATTTTATCTCATCTATCTAGATGCCCCTCTGTCCTCTACTACCTCTGGATGCCCTTCTGATTTTTCCTCTCTATGGATGATGTTCTGTACTCTCCTCTCTCTGGATGCCATTCTGTCCTCTCCTCTCTCTGGATGGCCTTCTGTCCTCTCCTCTCTCGCGATGCCCTTCAGGCTTCTCCTGTCTCCGGATGCCCTTCTCTCCTCTTGTATCTCTGGATGCCCTTCTGATTTTCCTCTCTATGGATGATCTTCTGTTCTCTCCTCTCTCTATATGCCCTTCGGTTCTCTCCTCTCCCCAGAAGCCCTACTGTCCTGTCCTCTCTCTGGATGCCCTTCTGTTTTCTCCACTCTCTGGATGCCCTTCTGTTCTCTCATATCTCTGGAGGCCCTTTTGTCCTCTCAATCTCTGGATGTCCTTCTGTCTTCTCTCGGTGGATGCCTGTTTTCTCCTCTCTCCCGATGCCTGTCTGTTCTGTCCTCTCTCCACATGCCTTTCTGTTCTCTCCTCTCTCCAGATGTCTTTCTGTCCTCTCCTCTATCTGTATGCCCTTCTGTCTTCTCTTCTCTCTAAATGCCATTCTGTTTTCTCTCCTCTCTGGATGCCATTCTGGCTTCTCCTCTCTATGGATGCCCTTCTTTCCTCTCCTCTCTCCAGATGCCCTTCTGTCTTCTCCTCTCTCTGGATGCCCTTTTGTTCTCTCCTCTCTCGGGAGGCCCTTCTGTCCTCTCCTATCTCTGGATGTCTTTCTTTCTTCTCCTCTCTGTGGAAGCCCTTCTGTTCTCTCTTCTGCTTGAATGAATTTCTTTCTTCACCTCTCTCTGGATGCCCTTCTGTCCTCTCCTATCTCTGGATGTCTTTCTGTCTTCTCCTCTCTCTTTAAGCCCTTCTGTTCTCTCTTCTGCTTGAATGAATTTCTTTCTTCACCTCTCTCTGGATGCCCTTCTGTTCTCTCCTCTCTCCAGATACCTGTCTGTTCTCTCCTCTCTCCGGATGCCTTTCTGTCCTCTCCTCTCTATGTATGCCCTTCTGTCTACTCTTCTCTCTAAATGCCCTTCTGTTTTCTCTCCTCTCTGGATGCCATTCTGGCTTCTCCTCTCTATGGATGCCCTTCTTTCCTCTCCTGTCTCCAGATGCCCTTCTGTCTTCTCCTCTCTCTGGATGCCCTTCTGTTCCATCTTCTATCTGGATGCCCGCCTGTCTTCTCCTCTTTCTGGATGCCTTTTGGTTATCTCCTCTCTCTGGATGCCCTTCTTTCTCTTCTCTCCCAGGATGCCTTTCTGTGCATTTCCTCTCTCTGGATGACCTGTTTTCTGCTCTCTCTATATGCCCTTCTGTCTTCTCCTCTCTCAAAATGCCCTTCTGCTTTCTCTGCTCTCCGGATGCCATTCTGTCCTCTCCTCTCTCTGGATGCCCTTCTTCCCTCTCCTCTCTCCAGATGCCCTTCTGTCTTCTCCTGTCTCGTGATGCCCTTCTGTCCATTCCTGTCTCCGGATGACCTTTCGTCTTCTCCTCTATCTGGATGCTCTTCTGTTCTCTTCTCTCTCTGGATGCCCTTATGTTTTTTCCTTTCTCTGCATGCCCTTCTGTTCTTTTCTCTCTCTGGATGCCCTTCTCTTTTCTCCTCTCTCAGGATGCTCTTATACCCTCTCCTGTCTGTGGATACTCTTCTGTTCTCTCCTCTCTTTGGATGCCTTTGTGTTCTCTCCTCTCTCCGATTCCCTTCTGTCCTCTCCTCCTTCTGGATGCACTGTTGGCCTCTCCTCTCTATGAATTCCCTTCTTTATTCTCCTCTCTCTGGAAATCCCTTCTGTTCACCCCTCTCTCTAGATGCCCTTATGTCTTCTCAGCACTCTGGATGCCCTTCGATTATGTCCTCTTTGGAGGCCCTTCTGTTCTCTCCTCTCTCTGGATGCCCTTCTGTCCTCTCCTCTCTCTGGATGTCCTTCTGTCTTCTCTGCTCTCAGGATGCCTGTCTGTTCTCTCCTCCCTCTGGTTGCAATTCTGTCTTCTCCTCTCTACAGATGTCTTTCTGTCCTCTCCTCTCTCTGTATCCCCTTCTGTCTTCTCTTCTCTCTAAATGCCCTTCTGTATTATCTCCTCTCTGGATGCCATTCTGGCCTCTCTTCTCTATGGATGCCTTTCTTTCCTCTCCTCTCTCCAGATGGCCTTCTGTCTTCTCCTCTCTCTGGATGCCGTTCTGTTCTCTCCTCTCTCCAGATGCCTGTCTGTTCTCTCCTCTCTCCCTATGCCTTTCTGTTCTCTCCTCTCTCCAGATGTCTGTCTGTCCTCTCCTCTCTGTATGTCCTTCTGTCTGCTCTTCTCTCTAAATGCCCTTCTGTTTTTTCTCCTCTCTGAATGCCATTCTGGCCTTTCCTCTCTATGGATGCCTGTCTTTCCTCTCCTCTCTCCAGATGCCATTCTGTCTTCTCTTCTCTCTGGATGCCCTTCTGTTCCCTCCTCTTTCTGAATGCCCACTTGTCTTCTCCTCATTCTGGATGTTTTTTCTGTTCTCTTCTCTCTCTGAAGGCCCTTTTGTTCTCTTCTATTCCAGGGTGCATTTCTGTGCATCTCCTCTCTCTGGATGACCTGTTTTCTCCTCTCTCTGTATGCCCTTCTGTCTTCTCCTCTCTCAAAATGCCCTTCTGCTCTCTCTGCTCTCTGGATGCCATTCTGTCGTCTCCTCTCTCTGGATGCCCTTCTTTCCACTCCTCTCTCCAGATGCCCTTTTGTCCATTCCTGTCTCTGGATGCTCTTCTGTCCATTCCTGTCTCCGGATGACCTTCTGTCTTCTCCTCTCTCTGGATGCTCTTCTGTTCTCTCCTCTCTCTGGATGCCCTTATGTTTTCTGCGTTCTCTGGATGCCCTTCTGTTCTTTTCTCTCTATGGATGCCATTCTCTTCTCTCCTGTTTCAGGATGCTCTTATGTCCTCTCCTGTCTGTGGATTCTCTTCTGTTCTCTCCTCTCTTTGGATGCCTTTGTGTTCTCTCCTCTCTCCGGATTCCCTTCTGTCCTCTCCTCCCTCTGGATGCCCTGTTGGCCTCTCCTCTCTATGAGTACCCTTCTTTATTCTTTTCTCTCTGAATATCCCTTCTGTTCTCTCCTCCCTCTGGATGCCCTTATGCATTCTCAGCCTTCTGGATGACCTTCAGTTATCTCCTCTTTGGATGCCCTTCTGTTCTCTCTTGTGTCTGTATGCCCTTCTGTCTTGTCCTGTCTCTGGATGCCCTTCTGTCTTCAGCTCTCTCTGGATGCCATTCTGTCCTCTCCTCTATCTGGATGCTCTTCAGTTCTCTCCTCTCTCCATATGCACTTCTGTTCTCTCCTTTCTCAGAATGCACTTCTGTCCTCTTTTCTCTCTGGATTCCCTTTTGACTTCTCCTCTCTCTGGAAACACTTCTGTCCTCACCTCTCTCTGGATGCCCTTTTTTTTTCTCCACTCTCTGGATGCCTTTCTGTTCTCTCCTCTCTCTGGATGCCCTTCTGTACCCTTCTCTTTCTGGAAGCCCTTCTGTCTTCTCCTCTCTCCCGAATCCCTTCTGTCCTCAGCTCGCTCTGGATTTCCTCCTCTTCTCTCCTCACTATGGATGCCCTTCTGTTCTATCCTCTCTCTGGATGCCCTTCTGTACCCTTCTCTCTCTTAATTCCCTTCAGTCTTCTCCTCTCTCTGGATGCCCTTCTGTTCTCTCGTCTCTCTTGATGCCCATCTGTCCTCTCCTTTCTCTGGATGTCCTTTTGTTGTATCTTCTCTCAGGATGCCCTTCTGTCTTTTCCTCTTTCTGGATGTCCTTTTATCCTCCTCTATCTCTAGATGCCCTTTTGTACTCTCCACTCTTTAGATGCCCTTCTGTTCTCTCCTCTCTCTGGATGCCCTTCTGTCCTCTCCTCTCTCTGGATGCCCTTCTCTCCTCTCCTCTCTCTCGATGTCCTTCTGTCCTCTACACTCTCTGGATGTCCTTCTGTTTACTCCTCTCACTGGATACCCTTCTGTTCTCTCCTCTATCTGGATGCCTTCTATCCTCTCCTCTCAGTGGATTCCCTTCTGTTTCCTCCACTCTCTGGATGTCCTTATTTTCTCTCCTCTCTCAGGATGCCCTTCTGTCCTCTATCTATCTTGAAGAACTTCTGTTCTCTCCTCTGGCCATATGCCCTTCTGTTCTCTCATCTCTCTGGATGCCCTTCTGTACTATTTTCTTTGTGGATGCCCTTCAGTCTTCTCCTCTCTCCAGATGCCCTTCTGTACTCTTTTCTCTCTGGATGCCCTTCTGTCTTCTCCTCTCTCTGGATGCCATTTGTCCTCCTCTCTCTGGATGCCCCTTTGTCCTCTCCAATCTTTAGATGCCCTTCTGTTCTCTCCTCTCTCTAGATGCCCTTCTGTCCTTTCCTCTCTCTGGATGCCCTTCTGTTCTCTCCTCTCACAGGATGCCCTGCTGTCTTCTCCTCTCTCTGCGTGCGCTTCTGTCATCTCCTCTATCTTGATGCCCTTCTGTCCTCTCCTCTCCCTGGATTTCCTTCTGTTCTCTATTCTCACTGGATGCCCTTTTGTTCTCTTCTCTCCTTTGATGCCTTCTATCCTCTCCTCTCTGTGGGTTCCCTTCTGTTTTCTCCTCTCTCTGGATGCCCTACTGTTCTCTCATCTCTCAGGATGCCATTCTGTCCTCCATCTCTCTGGAAGACCTTCTGTTCTCTCCTTTGTCCATATGCCCTTCTGTTCTCTCTTCTCTCTGGATGCCCTTCTGTATTATTTTCTTTATGGATGCCCTTCTGTCTTCTCCTCTCTCCGGATGCCCTTCTGTCCTTTCTTCTCTCTGGATGCTTTTCTGTCTTTGCCTCTCTCTGGATGCCCTTCTGTCCTCTCCATCTCTGGATGCTTTTCTGTCTTCTTCTCTCTCTGGAAGCCCCTTTGTTCTGTCTTCTCGCTTGATTACCTACTCTCTCCAGATGGCCTTCTGTTCTATCCTCTCTCTGAATGTTTTTCTGTCTTCTCATCTCTATGTATGCTGTTGTGTCCTCTCCTCTCTCTAGATGCTCTTCTGTTCTCTCCTCTCTCTGGATGCCCTTCTGTCCTCTCCTCTTTCTCGATACCATTCTGTCTTCTCCTCTCAGTGGATGCCCTTCTGTTCTCTTTTCTGTCTGGATGACCTTCTTTCTTCTCCTCTCTCTTTATGCACTATTCTTCTCTCTTCGCTCAGGATGATTTTCTGTTCTCTAAAGTCTTTGGATGCCCTTTTGTCCTCCCTCTCTCTGTATGCCCTTCTGTCTTCTCCTCTCTCTGTATGACCTTCTGTTGTCTCCTCTCTCTGTATGACCTTCATTTCTGTCCTCTATCTGGATGCCCTTCTGTCTTCTCCTCTCTGGATGACCTTCTGTCTTCTCCTCTCTCTGGAGGCCCTTCTGTTCTTTCCTCTCTCTTGATTCCCTTCTGTCCTCTCTTGTCTCTGTATGCCCTTCTGTCCTCTCGACTCTCTGGATGCCCTTCTCTTCTCTTTGCTCACTGGATGATCTTCTGTTCTCTCATCTTTCTGCATGCCCTTCAGTCTCTCCTCTCTGTGGATGACCTTCTGTTCTCTCATCTCTCTAATTGGCCTTGTGTCCTTTCCTCTATCAGGATGCGCTTCTGTTCTCTCATCTCTCTGGATGCTCTTGTGCCTCTCTTCTCTCTGGATGTGCTTCTTTCCTATTTCTCTCTGGAGGCCTTCTGTTTTCTTCTCTTTCTGGATCCCCTTCTGTTCTCTTCTCTCTCTGGATGATCTTCTGTCCTCTCATCTCTCTGGATGCCCTTCTGTTCTTTTCTCTCTCTGGATTATCTTCTGTTTTCTCATCTCTCTGGATGCCCTTGTGTCCTCTCCTTTCTCTGGATGCCCATCTGTCTTCTCTTCTCTCTGGATCCCCTTATGTCTTCTCCTCCCTCTCGATTCCCTTTTCTACTTTCCTCTCACTGGATGCACTTCTGGTCTCCCGTTTTTCTAGGTGCACTTCTGTCTTCTACTCTCTCTGGATGTCCTTCTGTTTTCTCCACTCTCTGGATGCCTTTCTGTCCTCTCCTCTCTCTGGATGCCCATCTGTACTCTCATATCTCTGGTTGCCCTTCTGTCCTCTCCTCTTATTGATGCTCTCATGTTCTCTCATCTCACTGGATGCAATTCTGTTCCCTCCTATCTATGGATGACCTTATGTCTTCTACTCTCTCTCAATGCCTTTCTCTTCTCTTCTCTTCTCTCTCTAGATTTTTTTCTGTCTGCTCATTTCTCTGGATGCCCTTCTGTTCTCTTCTCTCTCTGGATGATCTCCTGCTCTCTCCTCTCTCCGATGCCCTTCTGTTCTCTCCTCTCTCTGGATGTCCTTCTGTCCTATCTTCTGTCTGGATGCCATTCTGTCTTCTCCTATGTCTGGATGCCTTTCTGTCTCCCCCTCTTTCTGGATGATCTTCTGTTTCCTCCTCTCTCTGAATGACATTCTGACCACTCCTCTCTCTCAATGCCCTTCTTTCTTCTCATCTCTGTGGATGTGCTTCTGTTCTCTCCTCTGTCTGGATGACCTTCTTTCTGCTCCACTCTCTGGATGTGCTTCTCTTCTTTCCTCTCTTTGGATTTCCTTCTGTTCGATCGTCTGCCGGGATGCCCCTATTTTCTCTCTTCTATCTGGATGCCCTTCTGTCCACTCCTCCTCTGGTAGCCCTTCTGTCCTCTCATATCTCTGAAAGCCTTTCTGTTCTCTTCTCTCTGTATGCCCTTCTGTCTTCTCCTCTCTGTGGTGCCCTTATGTCCTCTTTTCTCTGTGGATGCTCTTCTGTTCTCTCCTCTCTCTATATGCCTTACTGTACTCTCTTCTCTCCAGATGCCCTTCTGTCCTCTCCTCTCTCTGGATGCCCTTCAGTTCTCTCCTCTCTCTGAATGGTCTTCTGTCCTCTCCTCTCTCTGGATGCCCTTCAGTCTTTTTCTCTCTCTGGATGACCTTCTGATATCTCCTCTCTGTATGCCTTTCTGTCCACTCTTCTCTCTGGATTCCCTTCTGACCTCTTATATCTCTCTTTGCTGTTCTCTTCTCTTCTCACTATAGATGCTCTTCTGTACTTTCATCTCTCTGGAAGCCCTTCACTTATCTCCTCTATCTGGATGCCCTTCTGTATTCTCCTCTCTCTGGAAGCCCTTCTGTTCTCTCCTCTCACTGGATGCCTTTCACTCTTCTCCTCTCTCTGGATGCCCTTCTGTTCTCTCGTCTCTCTGGAAGCCCTCATTATCTGTCTTCTATCTGGATGCCCTTCTTTCCTCTCCTTTCTCTGGATGCCCTTCTGTCTTCTTCTCTGTCTGTATGCCCTTCTGTTTTTTCCTATCTAAGTATTCCCTTCTCTCTTCTCTCTAGATTCCCTTCTTTCCTCTCATCTATCCGGATGCCCTTCTGCTCTCTTCTTTCTATAGATGCTCATTTGTTCACTCATCTGTCCGGATGCCCTTGTGTCCTCTCCTCTATCTGGGTATCATTCTGTCTTCTCAGCTATCTGGATGCCCTTCCATTCTCTCCTCTATCTAGATTCTCTTCTGTCCTCTCATATCTCTGCATGCTCTTCAGTTCTTTCCTATCTGTGGATGATCTTATTTTCTCTCATCTCTCTAATTGGCCTTGTGTCCTCTCCTCTCTTTAGATGCTCTTCTGTTATCTCATCTCTTTGGATGCCCTTGTGCCTCTCTTCTCTCTTTGTGTACTTCTTTCCTATTTCTCTCTGGAGGCCTTCTGTCTTCTCCTCTCACTGGAGCCCCATCAGTTCTCTCCTTGCTCTAGATTCTCTTCTATCCTCTCATCTCTCTGGATGCCCATCTGTTCTCTTCTTTCTCTGGATGATCTTCTGTTCTCTCATCTCTCTGGATGCTGTTGTGTCCTCTCCTTTCTTTGGATGCCCTTCTGTCTTCTCTTCTCTCTGGATGCCCATGTGTCCTCTCCTCCCTCTGGATGTCCTTCTGTTCTCTCCTTTCTCTGGATGCCCTTCTGGTCTCTCCTTTCTCTGGAGGCACTTCTGTCTTCTACTCTATCTGGATGTCCTTCTTCTGTCCTCTCCATGCTCAGGATGCTCTTCTGTTTTCTCCTCTCTCTGGATACCCTTCTGTCCTCTCCACTCTCTGGATTTCTTCTGTACTCTCATATCCCTTTTTGCCCTTCTGTCCTCTCCTCTTTATGGATGCTCTCATGTTCTCTCATCTCTCTGGATGCCCATCTGATCCCTCCTATCTCTGGATGCCCTTCTGTCTTCTACTCTCTCTGGATGCCCTTCTGTTCTCTTCTCTCTCTAGATTTTCTTCTTTCCTCTCTTCTCTCTGGATGCCCTTCTGTTCTCTCCTCTGTCCGGATGTCCTTCTGTCCTCTCCTGTGTCTGGATGCCATTCTGTCTTCTCCTATGTCTGGATGCCCTTCTGTCTTCTCCTCTCTCTGGATGATCTTCTGTTTCCTCCTCTATATGGATGCCGTTCGGTCCTCTCCTCTCTCTTGATGCCCTTCTGTCTTCTCATCTCTGTGGATGCCCTTCTGATCTATCCTCTCTCTGGATGCTCTCCTGTTCTCTCATCTCTCTGGGTGCCCTTCTGTTCCCTCTTATCTGTGGATGCCCTTCTGTTTTCTACTCTCTCTTGAAGCTCTTCTTTTCTCTTCTCTCTCTAGATTTTCTTCTGTCCTCTCATCTTTCTGGATGCCCTTCTGTTCTTTTCTCTCTCTGGATGATCTTCTGTTCTCTCCTCTTTCTCGATGCCATTCTGTCTTCTCCTCTCTGTGGATGCCCTTCTAGTCTCTCCTCTGTCTGGATGACCTTCTTTCTTCTCATCTCTCTTTATGCACTACTCTTCTCTCCTCTCTCTGGATGATTTTCTGTTCTCTCCATTCTCGGGATGCCCTTCTGTCCTCCCTCTCTCTGTATGCCCTTCTGTCTTCTCCTCTCTCTGTATGCCCTTCTGTTGCCTCCTCTCTCTGTATGCCCTTCATTTCTCTCCTCTATCTGGATGCCCTTCTGTCTTCTCCTCTCTCTAGATGCCCTTCTATCTTCTCCTCTCTTTGGAGGCCCTTCTGTTCTTTCATCTCTCAGAATACCTTTCTGTCCTCTCCTGTCTCTGTATGCCCTTCTGTCTTCTCCTCTCTCTGGATGACCTTCTGTTGTCTCCTCTCTCTGATGCCCTTCTGTTCTCTCCTCTATCCTGATGCCCTTCTGTTTTCTCATTTCTCTGGATGCCCTTCTGTCTTCTCCTCTCTCTGGATGCCCTTTTGTCTTCTCTTCTCTATGTATGCCCTTCTGTTGTTTCTTCTCTCTAGATTCCCTTCTTTCCTCTCATCTATCTGGATGCCCTTCTGCTCTTTTCTTTCTATAGATTTTCTTTTGTTCTCCAATCTGTCTGGATGCCCGTGTGTCCTCTCCTCAATCTGGATGTCCTTCTGTCTTCTACTCTCACTGGATTTCCTTCTGTTCTCTCCTCTGTCTATATTTTCCTCTGTCCTCTCATCTCTCTGATTGCCCTTCTGTTCTCTTCGCTCTCTGGATGATCTTCTGTTCTCTCATCTCTCTGCATACCCTTCAGTTCTCTCCTCTCAATGGATGATCTTCTGTTCCCTCATCGCTCTAATTGGCCATGTGTCCTCTTCTCTTTTTGGATGCTCTTCTGGTCTCTCATCTCTGCATGCCCTTGTGCCTCTCTTCTCTCGGGATGTGCTTCTTTTCTATTTCGCTCTGGAGGCCTTTTGTCTTCTCCTCTCTCTGGATCTACTTCTGTTCTCTCCTTTCTCTAGATTCTCTTCTGTCTTCTCATCTCTATGGATGACCTTCTGTTCTCTTCTCTCTCTGGATGATCTTCTGTTCTCTCATCTCTCTGGATGCCCTTCTGTCCTCTCCTTTCTCTGGATGCCCTTCCTTTTCTCTTCTCAGGATGCCCTTTGTCCTATCCTCTCTATGGATGCTCTTCTGTTCTCTCCTCTCTCCAGATGCCCTTCTGTCCTCTCCTCTCCCTGGATTCCCTTCTGTCATCTCATATCTCTGGTTGTCCTTCTGTCTTCTCCTCTCTCTGGATGTCCTTCTGTTGTCTCCATTCTCAGGATGCCCTTCTGGTCTCTCATATCTCTGGTTGCCCTTCTGTCCTTTCCTCTTTATCGATTCTCTCATGTTCTCTCATCTCTCTGGGTGCCCTTCTGTTCCCTCCTATCTCTGGATGCCCTTTTGTCTTCTACTCTCTCTGGATGCCCTTCTGTTATCTTCTCTCTATATATTATCTTCTGTCCTCTCATCTCTCTGGATGCCCTTCTCTTCTCTTCTTGCCCTGGATGATCTTCTGTTCTCTCCTCTCTCTGGATGCCCTTCTGTTCTCTCCTCTTTCCAGATGTCCTTCTGTGTTCTCCTCTGTCTGGATGCCATTCTTTCTTCTCCAATGTAATATGCCCTTCTGTCTTCTTCTGTGTCTGGATGATCTTCTGTTTCCTCCTCTCTATGGATGCCGTTTGGTCCTCTCATCTCTCTCAATGCCCTTCTGTCTTCTCATCTCTGTGGATGCGCCTCTATTCTCTCCTCTGTCTGGATGACCTTCTTTATGCTCCTCTCTGTGGATGTGCTTCTCTTCTCTCCATTCTCTGGATGCCCTTCTGTTCTTTCGTCTGTCAGGATGCTCTTATTGTCTCTCTTCTATCTGGATGTCCTTCTGTCCACTCCTCTCTCTGGTAGCCCTTCTGTCCTCTCCTATATCTGAATGCCCTTCTGTTCTCTTTTCTCCGGATACCCTTCTGTCTTCTCCTCTCTGTGGTCCCCTTATGTCCTCTTTTCTCTCTGGATGCTCTTCTGTTCTCTCCTATCTTTATATGCCATTCTGTTCTCTTTTCACTCCAGATGCCCTTCTGTTCTCTCAGCTCTCTGGATGCCCTTCTGTTCTCTCCGCTCTATGGATGACCTTCTGTCCTACTCTAACTTGATGCCCTCTGTTTTCTTCTCTCTCTGGATAATCTCCTGTCCTCTCCTCTCTCTCTATGCCCTTCTGTCTTCTCCTCTCTCTGGATTCCCTTCTGTCCTCTTATCTCTCTCTTTGCCTTTCTGTTCTCTTCTCACTATAGATGCTCTTCTGTCTGCTCATCTCTCTGGATGCCCTTCTGTTCTCTTCTCTCTTTGGATGATCTTCTGTTCTCTCATCTCTCTGGATGTCCTTGTGTCCTCTCCTTTTTCTGGATGCCCTTCTGTCTTCTATTCTATCTGGATGCCCTTGTGTCCTCTCCTCCCTCTGGATGCCCTTCTGTACTCTCCTCTCTATTAATGCCCTTTATGTCTCTCCTTTCTCTGGATGCCCTTCTGTCTTCTCCTCTCTCTGGATGTCCTTCTGTTTTCTTTATTCTCAGGATGCCTTTCTGTCTTCTCCTCTCTCTGGATGCCCTTCTGTACTCTCATATCTCTGGTTGCCCTTCTGTCTTCTCCTCTTTATGGATGCTCTCATACACTCTCGTCACTCTGGATGCCCTTCTGTTCCCTCCTATCTCTGGATGCCCTTCTGTCTTCTACTCTCTCTGGATGCCTTTCTGTTCTCTTCTCGCTCTAGATTTTCTTCTGTCCTCTCATCTCTCTGGATGCCCTTCTCTTCTATTCTATCTCTGGATGATCTTCTGTTCTCTCCTCTCTCCAGATGCCCTTCTGTTCTCTCCACTCTCCGGATATAATTCTGTCCTCTCCTCTGACTGGAGGCCATTCTGTCTTCTCCTATGTCTGGATGCCCTTCCGTCTTCTCCTCTCTTTGGATGATCTTCTGTTTCCTCCTCCCTATGGATGCTGTTCGGTCCTCTCATCTCTCTCGATGCCCTTCGGTCTTCTCATCTCTGTGGATGTGCTTTTCTTCTCTCCTCTGTCTGGATGACCTTCTTTCTGCTCCTTTCTCTGGATGTGCTTCTCTTCTCTCTGTTCTCTGGATGACCTTCTGTTCTTTCATCTGTCGGGATGCCCTTATTTTCTCTCTTCTATCTGGAGGATCTTCACTGCACTCCTGTCTCAGGTAGCCCTTCTGTCCTCTGCTATATCTGAATGCCCTTCTGTTCTCTTCATTCTGGATGCCCTTCTGTCTTCTCCTCTCTGCCATTCCCTTATGTCCTCTTTTCTCTCTGGATGCTCTTCTGTTCTCTCCTCTCTCTATATGCCCTTTTGTTCTCTCCTTTCTCCAGATGCCCTTCTGTTTTCTCTGCTCTCTGGATGTCCTTCAGTTCTCTTTGCTCTCTGGATGGCCTTCTGTCCTCTACTCTCTCTTGATGCCCTTCTGTCTTCTTCTCTCTCTGAATGACCTTCTGTTCTCTCCTCTCTCGCTATGCCCTTCTGTCCTCTCCTGTCTCTAGATTCCCTTCTGTCCTCTTATCTCTCTCTTTGCCCTTCTGTCCTCTTCTCACTATATATGCTCTTCTGTACTATCATAACTCTGTATGCCCTTCTGTTCTCTCCTCTATCAGGATGCCCTTCTGTCTTCTCTTCTCTCTGGATTCCCTTTTGTTCTCTCCTCTCACTGGATGCCTTTCAGTCTTCTCCTCTCTCTGGATGCCCTTCTGTTCTCTCATCTCTCTGCATGCCCTCATTTACTCTCTTCTATCTTGATGCCCTTCTGTCCACTCCTCTCTGTGGATGCCCTTCTGTCCTCTCCTTTCTCTTGATGCCCTTCTGTCTTCTCCTCTCTCTGGATGCCCTTCTGTTCTCTCCTCCCTTGGATGCTCTTCTGTCCTATCCTCTCTCTGGATGCCCTTTGTCCTCTTCTCTTTCGGGATGCCCTTATGTCTTCTCCTGTCTCAGGATGCCATCTTTCCTATCCTCTCTCTGGATGCTCTTCTGTTCTCTCCTCTCTCCAGATGCCCTTCTGTCCCCTACTCTCCCTGGATTCCCTTCTGTCCTCTCATATCTCTGGTTGCCCTTCTGTTCTCTTCTCTATATGGATGTTCTCTGTTCTCTCCTCTCTCTGGATGCCCTTCTTTTCTCTACTCTCTCTAGATTTTCTTCTGTCCTCTCATCTCTCTGGATCCCCTTCTGTTCTCTCCTCTCTCTGGATGATCTTCTGTTTTCTCCTCTCTCTGGAAGCCCTTCTGTTCTATCATCATCTGGATGTTTTTCTGTCTTATCGTCTCTCAGTATGCCGTTCTGTCCTCTCCTCTCTCTCAATTCCTTTCTGTCTTCTACTCTCTGTAAATGCCCTTCTGTTCTCTCCTCTTTTTAGTGACCTCTTTTCTGCTCCTCTCTCTGTATTTTCTTCGGTTCTCTCAAGTCTCAAGATACACGTCTGTCCTCCCTCTCTCCGGATACCCTTCTCTACTTTCCTCTCTCCAGATGCCCTTCTGTCCTCTCTTCTCTCTGTATGCCCTTCTTTTTTCTCATTTCTCAGGATGCCCTTCTGTTCTCTCCTCTCAATTGATGCCTTTCAGTCTTCTCCTCTCTCTGGATGCCCTTCTGATCTCTCTTCTCTCTGGACGCCCTCATTTACTCTCTTTTATCTGGATGCCATTCTGTCCGCTCCTCTCTCTGGATGCCCTTCTGTCCTCTCCTTTCTCTGGATGCCCTTCTATACTCTCATATCTCTGGTTGCCCTCCTGTCCTCTTCTGTTTATGGATGCTCTCATTTTGTCTCATCTCTCTGGATGCCCCTGTGTTCCCTCCTATCTCTGGATGCCCTTCTGTTTTCTCCTCTCGTGGGATGACCTTCTGTCCTCTCTTCTCTCTGGATTCACTTCTGTCCTCTCATATCTCTGGTTTTCCCTTCTGTTCGATTCTCTCTAAGGATTCTCTCCTGTTATCTCCTCTCTCTGGATGCCCTTCTTTTCTCTACTCTCTCTAGATTTTCTTCTGTCCTCTCATCTCTCTGGATCCCCTTCTCTTCTTTCTTCTCTCTGGATGATCTTCTGTTTCCTCCTCTCTCTGGATGCCCTTCTCTTCTATCATCGTCTTGATGTTTTTCTATCATCTCCTCTCTCTGTATGTCATTCTGTCCTCTCCTCTTTCTTGGTACCATTCTGTCTTCTCCTCTTTGTAAATGCTCTTCTGTTCTTTCTTCTTTCTGAATGATTTTCTTTCTGCTCTTCTCTCTGGATGCTCTTCTGTTCTCTCCTCTCTCTGGATGCCCTTCTGTCCTCTCCTCTCTCTTGACTCCCTTCTGTCTTCTCTTTTCTGTGGATTCCTTTCTGTTCTCTCCTCTATCTGGATGACCTTCTTTCTACTCCTCTCTCTGGACAGGCTTCTCTTCTCACCTCTCTCTGGATGATTTTCAGTTCTCTCCAGTCTCAAGCTGCACATCTGTCCTCCCTCTCTCTGGATTATCTTCTTATCTCTCCTCTCTCCAGATGAGCTTCTGTCCTCTCCTTTCTGTGTATGCCCTTCTGTCTTCTTGTCTCTCTGGATGACCTTCTGTTGTCTCCTATCTCTGGATGACCTTCTGTCCTCTCCTCTCTCTGGATGCCCTTCTGTCTTCTCCTCTCTCTGGATGCCCTTCTGTTCTTTCCTCTCTCTGGATGTTCTTCTGTCCTCTCCTCTCTCTGGATGCCCTTCTGTCTTCTCCTCTCTCTGGATGCTCTTCTTTCCTCTCATCTCTCTGGATGCCCTTCTGATCTCTCCTCTCTCTGGATGCTCTTCTTTCCTCTCATCTCTCTGGATGACCTTCTGTCTTTTCCTATCGCTAGATGCCCTTCTGTTTTCATCTCTCTATAGATGCCCTTTTGTCTTCTCATCTCTGTATATGCCCTTTTGTTCTCTCCTTTCTCTGGATGCCTTTGTGGTCTCCCCTCCCTCTGGATGCCCTTTTGTCTTCTCCTCTCTCTGGAGGTCCTTCAGTTCTCTCCTTTCTCTGGATGCCCTTCTGTCCTCTCCTCTCTCGGGATTTCCTTCTGTGATATCATATCTCTGGTTGCTCTTCTGTTCTCTCCTCTCTCTGGATGCCCTTCTGACTTCTCTTCTCACTGCATGCCCCTTTTATCTTCTCCGCTCTCTGGATGCCTTTCTCTTCTCTCCACTCTCTGGATATCCTTCAGTCTTCTCCTCTCTCTTGATGCCCTTCTGTTCTCTTGTCTCTTGAGATGCCCTTATTTTGTCTCTACTCCCTGGATGACCTTCAGTCCGCTCCTGTTTCCGGATGCCCTTCTATCCTCTCCTATCTCTGAATTCACTTCTGTCTTCTCCTCTCACTGGATGCCCTTCTGTTCTCTCCTCTCACTGGATGCTCTTCTGTTCTGTCCTCTCTCTGGATGCCCTTCTGTTCTCTCCTCTCTCTGGATGGACTTATTTCATCTCCTCTCTCTGGATGACCTTCTGTCCTCTCCTCTCTTTTTATGCCCTTCTGTTCTCTCCTCTATCTGGATGCCCTTCTGTTCTCTCCTCTCTATTGATGCCCTTTTTTCATCTCCTCTCTCTGGATGCCCTTCTTTCATCTCCTATCTCTGGATGCCCTTCTGATATCTCCTCTCTTGGGATGCCCTTCTGTCCTCTCCTCTCTCTGGATTCCCTTCTGTCCTCTAATCTCTCAGGTTGCCTTTCAGTTCTCATCTCTCTATTGATGCTCTCCTGTACTATTCTCTCTCTGGATGCCCTTCTGTTCTCTCCTCTCTCTGGATGCCCTTCTGTCTTCTCTTCTCACTGCATGCCCTTCTGTCTTCTCTGCTCTCTGGATGCCTTTTCTTCACTCCTCTCTCTGGATGCCCTTCAGTCTTCTCCTCTCTCTGGATGCCCTTTTGTCCTCTCCACTATTTGGATGCCTGTGGGGAAGAAATCCTGCGGGCAGGGGGAATGAGTCCGGTGGCAGGGTCCCAGGGCGGTCCGGCCACAGGGTCCCAGGGTAGTCCAGCATCAGGGTCCCGTGCAGGTTTCTCACATCGCCAGCAGAGGGTCCCACATTCACGCAGCTGTCGGTGGACGGGCTGGCGGCTGCATCTGCAAGGTTCCAGGGTTCCAAAAGCTGGGAATCAGGCTGAGAGACCATGTGATACCTGGAGTCCGGTTTTCCAAAGCTTTATTGTTCATTACATGATAAATGGATATAGGTCATACACACTTCCCCCGCCAAAGGCCAGGGGAGTCTCATTTTATAGGAAAGGAAAAAGGGGAGGGAACAACTTAATTAGCTAAGCCCCTGGCCTTTTGATAATTCATTAATATTTAAGTATCTGGAGGTAGAGACTTGTTAATCACACCCTCTACCTGTGTCCTACGTGACTGAAGGTATCAGGTTAAATGGAGTTACCTTGTCCAAGGCCCAACATCCCACCCTCTTTTCTTTCATAAAAAGAGGGGAGGCTCTGTATCGTCTGTAGTCTGCAAGGTACAGTTTAATGACAGATGTGGACCCTTTGGAGTAGTCTGGAATCAGGGAGCATGGGGATATCAAACCCAGTGCTGTATCAACGGGGCCTAGGAACAGAGCGGAACATCCTACAGCCCCTTAAAGGGTCTCCTGGGTTCAAAGCTCATTCAACCAGGCTATGTCCAAACCATCTCTTCACAGCCCAACATCTCAGTCCTTTTTCGTGAAAATTTTGGATGAGGTGGTCAAAAGAAAACACTATGTAGGCCACAGGGTGTAGCATAACTATGTCAAGGGTAATGGGAATTGAGGGTACAGTTTGGAAGGCTGGAATCATTGAAACAATTAAATACAGGTTGTACAGTTTGAGGGTAATGACATCTGATTAATCTAAATAGACATTATGTTTTCCTCACTAACATGTAACTTTAGCTATGTGACTTTGGCAAAAGAGTTCATTTGTAGCTGGAAGGTCTGGATCTGTCTTTTGTAGTGAGCATCTCTGGCTTCTGGCGTGCGTGCATCTCTGGAGCCTGGTTTGGGTCTCTGGATCTCAGCATGTTCTGGGGTCTTCAATCAGATGTGATGGCTGGAAGAAGGCAGCTTGGCAGGGTCCAGGAGGTGGCGCCATCTCTGGATCTCAGCATGTCTCTGGAGTCTGAAGTCAGATGAGGTGTCTGGGAGAAAGCAGCTTGGCATCTCAGGCAGGTTCCAGAGGATGGCTGGACTCTGTTGGATCTGTGGGTATACCTGTAGAATAATCACAGTAGGGAAGCAGCATCTCCGGCAGGGAGATATCTGTAGGCTGGATATGGAGCATTAAATTGCTTGGGAACAAGCACCTTATGGCCTGTCGTTAAGATCCTGGAAAAGCAAAGGTGTTTGAAGAAAGTTTAGTCCTGGAAGATATCTTTGAGTCTGTTTTTGGATGGCTGAGGGAGAAAAACAATGTTAATTTTGTATCTGGGATTGGCAGCAACAGTTTGCCTGTAAAAGAAATTAGTTGTAAATTAAGACTCAAGAAATGGTGATCAGCATGTTGACTTAAACTGTGGAAGGAAATTAGATGGCTTTTAAACATTGAAGAAATTATAAAGGTTGAAAAAAAATAATGTTGGACATATATCACTTCTGTAATCTCATATCTCTGGATCCCTTTCTGTCTTCTCATCTCTGGATGCCCTTCTGTCTTCTCCAATCTCTGGATGCCCTTTTGTCCTCCTCTCTCTCTGGATTCCCTTCTGTTCTATCCTTTCTCTAGATGACATTTTGACCTCTCCTTTCTCTAGATGCCCTTCTGTTCTCTCCTCTCACCTGATGCCCTTCTGTCCTCTCCTCTCTCTCGATGCCCTTCTGTCATCTCCTCTATCTGGATGCCCTTCTGTCTTCTCCTCTCTCTGGATGTTTTCCTGTTCTCTCCTCTCACCGGATGAAATTCTGTTCTCTCCTCACCCTGGATGCCTTCTATTCTCTCCTCTCTGTGGATGCCCTTCTCTTTTCTCCTCTCACCAGATGCCCTTCTGTTCTCTCCACTCTCTGGATGCCTTCTATCCTCTCATCTCTGTGGATTCCCTTCTGTTTTCTCCTCTCTCTGGATGCACTTCTGTTCTCTCCTCTCTCAGGATGCCCTTCTGTCCTCTATCTCTCTGGAAGACCTTCTGTTCTCTCCTCTGTCCCTATGCCTTTCTGTTCTCTCTTCTCTCTGGATGCCTTTCTGTACTATTTTCTTTATGGATGCTCTTCTGTCTTCTCCTCTCTCGGGATGCCCTTCTGTCCTCTCTTCTCTGTGGATGCTTTTCTGTCTTCACCACTCTCTGGATGCTCTTCTGTCCTCTCCTTCTCTGGATGCTCTTCTGTCTTCTTCTCTCTCTGGAAGACCTTTTGTTCTCTCTTCTCTCTTGATTACCTTCTGTCTTCTCTTGTTTATGGATGCATTTCTGTCCTCTCCTCTCTCTGGATGCCCTTCTATTCTCTCCTCTCTGGATGCCCTTCTGTCCTCTCCTCTCTGTGGATGCACTTCTGTCCAACCCTCTCTCGGGATGCCCTTCTGTTCTATCCTCTTTCAGAATGTCCTTCTGTCCTCACCTCTCTCTGGATAATTTTCTGTATTCTCCTCTGTCTGGATGCCCTTCTATTCGTTCCTCTCTCTGGAAGCACTTCTGGTTTCTCTTCTCTCTGAATACCCTTCTGTTATTTCTTCCCTTTGAATGCCCTTCTGTTCTCTCCTCGGTCTGGATGCCCTTCTGTCATCTCCTCAATCTGGATGCCCTTCTGTTCTTTCCTCTCTCTGGATCCTCTTTTGTTCTCTCATCTCTCTGGATGCCCTTCTGTTCTCTTCTCTCTATGGATGCTCTTCAGTTCTCTCATCTCTCTGGATGCAGTTTTGTCCTCTCTTCGCTCTGGAAGACCTTCTGTCCTCTCTTCTCTCTAGATTTACTTCTGTCTTCTTCTCTCTCTGGATGCCCTTCTGTTCTTTCCTCTCTCTAAATTCTCTTCTGTCCTCTCATCTCTCTTGATGCCCTTCTGTACTCTTCTCTCTCTGGATGCCCTTCTGTCTTCTCCTCTCTCTGGATGCCCTTGGTCCTCCTCTATCTCTAGATGCCCTTTTGTCCTCTCCACTCTTTAGATGCCCTTCTGTTCTCTACTCTTTCTAGATGCCCTTCTGTCCTTTCCTCTCTTTGGATGTCCTGTTCTCTAATCTCACCGGATGCCCTTCTGTTCTCTCCTCGCTCTGGATGCCTTCTATCCACTCCTCTCTGTGGATTTGCTTCTGTTTTCTCCTCTCTCTGAATGCCCTTCTGTTCTCTCCTCTCTCAGGATGCCCTTCTGTCCTCTATCTCTCTGGAAGACCTTCTGTTCTCTAATCTGTCCATATGCCCTTCTGTTCTCTCTTCTCTCTGGATGCCCTTCTGTACAATTTTTTTTATGGATGCCCTTCTGTCTTCTCTTCTTTCCGGAAGCCCTTCTGTCCTCTCTACTCTCTGGATGCCATTCTGTCTTCTCCTCTCCCTGGATGTCCTTCACTTCTCTCCACTCACTGGATGCCCCTCTGTTCTCTCCCCTCTCGGGATGCTTTCTAACCTCTCCTCTCTCTGGATGCCCTTCTGTTTCTCCTCTCTCTGGATGCTCTTCTGTTCTCTCATCTCTCTGGGTGCCCTTATGTACTCCCCTATCCCTGGATGCCCTTCTGTTCTCTACTTTCTCTGGGTGCCCTTCTGTCCTCTCCATCTCTGGATGCTCTTCTGACTTCTTCTTTCTCTGGAAGCCCTTTTGTTCTCTCTTCTCTCTTCATTACATTCTGTCTTCTCTTCTTTATGGATGCCTTTCTGTCCTCTCCTCTCTCTTGATGCACTTCTGTCCAACCCTCTCCTGGGATGCCCTTCTATTCTATCCTCTCTCAGGATGCCCTTCTGTCCTCACCTCTCTCTGGATAATTTTCTGTATTCTTCTCTGTCTGGATGACCTTCTGTTCGTTCCTCTCTCTGGAAACTTTTCTGTTTTCTCCTCTCTCTGGATGCCTTTCTATTTTTTCCTCCCTTTGGATGCCCTTCTGTAATCTCCTCAATCTGGTTGCCCTTCTGTGTTCTCCTCTCTCTGGATGACTTCTCTTCTCTCCACACTCAGGATGCCCTTCTGTCCTCTCCTCTCTCTGGATGCCATTCTGTCTTCTCCTCCCTCTTGATGCCCTTCTGTTCTCTCCTCTCTCTAGATTCCCTTTTTCCTCTCATCTCTCTGGATGCCCTTCTCTTCTCTTATCTCTCTGGATCCTCTTCTGTTCTCTCATCTCTCTGGATGCCCTTCTGTTCTCTTCTCTCTATGTATGCTCTTCAGTTCTCTCATCTCTCTTAATGCCCTTGTGTCCTCTCTTCACTCTGGAAGCCCTTCTTTCATCTCTTCTCTCTGGATTCACTTCTGTCTTCTCCTCTCTCAGGATGCCCTTCTGTTCACTCCTTTCTCTAAATTCTCTTCTGTCCACTCTTCTCTCTGGATGCCCTTCTGTTCTCTTCTCTCTCTGGATGCCCTTCTGTTATCTCCTCTCTTTAAGATCTTCTGTTCTCTCATCCCTCTGGATGGCATTGTGTCCTCTCCTCTCCCTGGATGCTCTTCTGTTCTCTCATCTCTATGGATGCCTTTGTGTCCTCTCCTCTTCCTGGATGCCCTTCAGTCTTCTCCTTTCTCTGGATGCCCTCTTGTACTCTACTCTCTCTGGATGCCCTTCTGTTATCTCCTCTCTACAGATACCCTTCTGTCTTCTCCTTTCTCTGGATGCTCTTCTGTTCTTTCATCTCTACGGATGCCTTTGTGTCCTCTCCTTTTCCTGGATGCCCTTCAGTCTTATCCTTTCTCTGGATGCCCTCTTGTACTCTACTCTCTCTTGATGCCCTTCTGTTATCTCCTCTCTACAGATACCCTTCTCTCTTCTCCTTTCTCTAGATGCCCTTCTGTTTTCACCTCTATATAGATGCCTTTCTGTCTTCTCCTCTCTCAACATCCCCTTCTGTCCTCTCATAACTTTGGATGCCCTTATGTTCTCTTCTCTCTATGGATGCTATTCAGTTCTCTCATCTCTCTGGATGCCGTTATGTCTTCTTCTCTCTCTGGATGCCCTTCTGTTCTCCTCTCTGTGGATGCCCTTCTGTCCTCTCCGCTCTGGATGCCCTTGTGTCTTCTCTTCTCTCTGGATGCACTTCTGTTCTCCTCTCTCTTCATGCCCTTCTGTTCTCTCCTCTCTCTAGATTCCCTTTTTTCCTCACATCTTCCTGGATGCCCAATCTGTTCTCTTCTCTCTATAGATGCTCTTCTGTTCTCTCATCTCTCTGGATGCCCTTCTGTCCTTTCCTCTCTCCAAATGCCCTTCTGTCTCCTCCTTTCTCCAGATGCCCTTCTGTTCTATCCTCTCTCTGGATGTTTTTCTGTCTTCTCTCTGTGTATGCTGTTCTTTCGTCTCCTCTCTCTAGATGCTCTTCTGTTCTCCTTTCTCTGTATATACCCTACTGTCCTCTTCTCTTTCTCGATGTCCTTCTGCCTTCTCCTCTCTGTGGATGCCCTTCTGTTCTCTCCTCTGTCTGGATGACCATCATTATTCTCCTCTCTCTGGATGCGCTACTCTTGTCTACTATCTCTGGATAATTTCCTGTTCTCTCCAGTCGCAGGTTGCCCTTCTGTCCTCCTTTTATATGTATGCCCTTCTGTCTTCTCCTCTCTGGATGCCCTTCTCTTCTCTTCTCTCCTCTATACGGATGCACTTATGTGTTCTTTCTATGGAAACCCTTCTGTTTTTCCTCTCTCTGCATGCCTTTTTGTCCTCTCCTTTCTCTGGATGTCATTCGGTCTTCACCTCTCTCTGGATGCCCTTCTGTTCTCTCCTCTCTCCGGATGCCCTTCTGTCATCTCCTCTCTCTGTATGGCCTTCTGTCTTCTCCTCTCTCTGGATGACCTATTGTTGACTCTTCTTTCTGGATGCCCTTCTGTTCTCTCCTCTATCTGGATGCTTTTCTGTCTTCTCCTCTCTCTGGATGCCCATCTGTCTTCGCCTCTCTCACGATGCCCTTCTGTTCTCTCCTCTCTCTAAATTCTCTTCTGTCATCTCATCTCTCTGGATGCCCTTCTGTTCTCTTCTCTCTCTGGATGCCCTTCTGTTCTCTCTTCTCTACGGATTTTCTTCTGTCCTATCCTATCTCTCGATGTCCTTCTGTCTTCTACTCTCTTTGGATGCCCTTATGTTCTCTCCTCTGTCTGGTTGACTTTCTGTCTTCTCCTCTCTCTGGGTGACCTTCTGTTGACGCTTCTTTCTGGATGCCCTTCTGTTCTCTCCTCTATCTGAATGATTTTTTGTCTTCTCTCTCTGGATGCCCTTTTGTCTTCGCCTCTCTCACCATTCCCTTCTGTTCTCTCCTCTATCTAAATTCTCTTCTGTCATCTCATCTCTCTGGATGTCCTTCTGTTCTCCCCCTGGATGCCCTTCTGTTCTCTCCTCTCTCCGGATTCCCTTCGGTACTCTCCTATCTCTTGATGCTCTTCTGTCTTCTACTCTCTGTGGATGCCCTTCTGTTCTCTCCTCTGTCTGGATGACCTATTTTCTTCTCTTCTCTCTGTATGCGCAACTCTTCTCTCCTCTGTCTGGATGATTTTTTTGTTCTCTCCCGTCTCAGGATGCACTTCTATTCTCTCCCCTTTCTGGATGCCCTTCTGTTCTATCCTCTCTCTGGAGGCCCTTCTGTAACCTTCTTTTTCTGAATGCCCTTCTGTCTTCTCCTCTCTCTGGATGCCCTTCTTTCCTCAGTTCCCTCTGGATGCCCTTCTGTCCTCTCCTCTCTCTGGATGCCCTTCTGTCTTCTCATCTCTCTGGATGTCCTTCTGTTCTATCCTCTCTCTGGATGCCCTTCTGTCCTTTCTTTGCTCTGTATGTTTTTCTGTCTTTTTCTCTCAATGGATGTTCTTCTCTTCTATCTTCTCTCTGGATGCCCTGCTGTCCTCTTCTCTGTCTGAATGCTCTTCTGTTTTCTCCTCTCTCTGGATACCCTTCTGTTCTCTCATGTCTCTCGATACCCATCTGTCCTCTCCTTTCTCTGGATGCCCATCTGTATTCTCCTCTCTCTGGATGCCCTTGGTTCTCTCCTCTTTCTGGATCCTTCTGTTCTCTCCCCTCTGCATGCCCTTCTATCTTGTGCTCTCTCTGGATGCCCTTCTGTCATCTCCTCTCTCTGGATTTCCTTCTTGTCTCTAATCTCTCTGGATGCCCTTCTGTATTCTCCTCTCTCTGGATGCCCTTCTGTTTTGAGCTCTCTCATCCTTTCCTCTCCTGTCTCTGGATGTCCTTCTGTTCACCAGATGCCCTTCTGTTCTCTCCTCTCTCTTGATGACTTCTATCCTCTCCTCTCTCTGGATACCCTTCTGTTTTCTCCTCTCTCTAGATTCCGTTCTTTCCCCTCATCATCTCTTTTTTCCCTTCTGTCTTCTCCTCTCTATGGATGCACTTCTGTAATCTCATATCTCTGGATCCCCTTCTGTCATCTCTTCTCTCTGGCTGTCCTTCTGTCTTCTCCTCTCTCTGGATGCCATATTGTTTTCTCCCCTCTCTAGATTCCCTTCTTTCCTCTCATCTCTCTGTTTGACCTCCTGTCCTCTCTTCTCTCTGGATGCACTTCTGTAATCTCATATCTCTGGATCCCTTTCTGTCATCTCATCTCTGGATACCCTTCTGTCTTCTCCTATTTCTGGATGCCCTTTTATCCTCCTCTCTCTCTGGTTGCCCTTTAGTCCACTCCACACTTTAGATGGCCTTCCGTTCTCTCCTCTCACAGGATGCCCCTCTGTTCTCTCCTCCCTTGGGATGTCTTCTATCCTCTCCTCTCTCTGGATGCCCTTCTGTATCTCCTCTCTTGATGCTTTTCTGTTCTCTCATCACTCTGAGTGCCATTATGTACTCCCATATCCCTGGATGCCCTTCTGTTCTCTCCTCTCTCTGGATGCCTTTCTGTCTTCTCCCCTCTTTGGATGCCTTTTTGTTCTCTCTACTATCTGAATGCCCTTCTCTCTTCTCCTCTCTCTGTATGCCCTTCTGTCATCTCTTCTCTCTGGATGCCCTTCTCTTCTCTAATCTCTCCGGATGTCCTTCTGTTTTCTCCTCTCTCTGGATGCTCTTCTGTTTTCTCCTCTGTCTGGATGCCCTTCTGTCTTGTCCTGTCTCTGGATCCCCTTCTGTCTTCAGCTCACTCTGGATGCCATTCTGTCCTCTCCTCTATCTGGATGCTCTTCTGTTCTCTCCTCTCTCCATATGCCTTTCGATTCTCTCATTTCTCAGAATGCCCTTCTGTCCTCTTTTCTCTCTGGATTCCCTTTTGTCTTCTCCTCTCTCTGGATACCCTTCTGTCCTCACCTCTCTCTGGAAGCCCTTCTGTTCTGTCACCTCTCTGGATGCCCTTCTGTTCTCTCCTCTCTCTGGAAGCCCTTCTGTACATTTCTCTTTCTGGATCCCCTTCTGTCTTCTCCACTCTCAGGATGCCCTTCTGTCCCCAGCTCGCTCTGGATACTCTTCTTTACTCTCCTCACTCTGGATGCCCTTGTGTCCTCTCCTCTCTCTGGATGCCCTTCAGTACCCTTCTCTCTCTTGAATCCCTTCTGTCTTCTCTCTCCGGATGCCCTTCTGTTCTCTCCTCTCTCTCGATGCCCTTCTGTCTTCTCCTCTGTCTGGATGTGCTTTGTCCTCCTCTCTTTCTAGATGCCCTTTTGTACTCTCCACTCTTTTGATGCCCTTCTGTTCTCTCCTCTCTCTGGATGCCCTTCTGTTCTTTCCTCTCTCTGGATGCCCTTCTGTTCTTTCCTCTCTCTGGATGCCCTTCTGTTCTCTCCTCTCTCTAGATTCACTTCTGTAAACTCATCTCTCTGGATGCGCTTCTGTTCTCTTCTTTCTATGGATGCTCTTCTGTTCTCCATCTCTATGGATGCCCTTGTGTCCTCTCCACTCTCTAGATGCTCTTCTATCTTCTCTTCTCTCTGGATGCCCTTCTGTGTTCTCCTCTCTCTGGTGGCCCTACTGTTCTTTCCTCACTCTCGATGATCATCTGTCCTCTCTTGTCTCTGGATGTCATTCTGTTTTCCTCTCTATTTGTATGCCCTTTTGATCTCTCCTCTCTTCAGATGCCCTTCTGTCCTCTCCTATCTCTCGATGCCTTTCTCTCCTCTCTGTGGATGCCCTTTTGTTCTCTCTTCTGTCTGAATGACCGTTTTTCTTCTCTTCTCTCTGTATGCGCTACTCTTCTCTCCTTTGTCTGGATAATTTTCTGTTCTCTCCAGTCTCAGGTTGCCCTTCTGTCCTCCCTTTCTCAAGATGCCCTTCTGTTCTCTCCTCTCTCTGGATGTCCTTCTGTCCTCTCCTCTCTTCGTATGCCCTTCTGTCTTCTCTTCTCTCTGGATTCCCTTCTGTCTTCTCATCTCTCTGGATGCCCTTCTGATCTCTCTGCTTTCAAGATGCAGTTCTATCCTCTCATCTCTCTAGATGCCCTTCGTTCTTCTCCTCTCTCTTGATGCCCTTCTGTTTTCAACTCTCTGTGGATGCCCTTCTGTCTTCTCCTATCTCTACATGCCCTTCTGTTCTCTCCTCTCACTAGATTCCCTTCTTTCCTCTCATGCCTCTGTATGGCCATCTGTTCTATTCTCTCTCTGGATGATCTTCTGTTCTCTCATTTCTATGGATGCCCTTGGGTCCTCTCCTCTCTCTGGATGACCATCTGTCCTCTATTTTCTCTGAATGCCCTTCTGTCTTCTCCTCTCTCTGGATGTCCTTCTGTATTCTCCTCTCTCTACATGCCCTTGTGTTCTCTCCTCTCTCCAGATGTCCTTCTATCCTCTCCTCTGTCTTCATGCCATTCTGTCTTCTCCTATGTCTGAATGCCCTTCTGTCTTCTCTCTGGATGATCTTCTGTTTCATCCTCTCTCTGGATGCTGTTCTGTCCTCTCCTCTATCTCGATGCCCTTCTTTCTTCTCATCTCTGTGGATGTGCGTCTGTTTTCTCCTCTGTCTGGATCTGCTCCTCTCTCTAGATGCGCTTCTCTTCTCTCCTCTCTCTGGATTTTCTCCTGTTGTCTTGTCTATCAGGATGCCCTTACTTTCTCTCTTCTATCTGGATGCCCTTCTGTCTGCTCCTCTCTCCTGTAGCCCTTCTGTCCTCTCCTATCTCTGAATATCCTTCTCTCTTCTCCTCTCTCTGGATGCCCTTCTGTTCTGTCCTCTCTTAGCATCGCTTTTGTCCTCTCCTCTCTCTCGATGCCCTTGTGTCTTTTCTTCTCTCTGGATGCCTTAATGTTTTCTCCTCTCTACGGATGCCCTTCTTATTTATCCTCTCTCTGGTTGCCCTTTTGTCCTCTCCTTTTTCTGGATTCTCTTCTCTTCTGTCCTATCTCTAGACGCTCTTCTGTTCTCTCCTCACTCTGCTTGCCCTTCTGTCCTATCCACTTTCCAGATGCCCTTCTGTTTCCTCCTCTCTCCAGATGGCCTTCTATTCTATCCTCTCTCTGGATGTTTTTCTGTCTTCTCCTCTCTCTGTATGCCGTTGTGTCCTCTCCTCTCTCTAGATGCTCTTCTCTTCTCTCCTCTCTTGGGATGCCCTTCTGTACTCTCCTCTTTCTCAATACCCTTCTGTCTTCTCCTCTCTATGGATGCCCTTCTGATCTCTTCTCTGTCTGAATGACCTTCTTTCTTCTCCTCTCTCTTTATGCACTACTCTTCTCTCCTTTCTCTGGATGATTTTCTGTTCTCTCCAGTACCTGGATGCCCTTCTGTCCTCCCTCTCTCTGTATGCCCTTCTGTATTCTCCTCTCTCTGGATGACCTTCTGTTTTCTCCTCTTTTGTCTGCCCTTCATTTCTCTCCTCTATCTATATGCCCTCCTGTCTTCACCTCTCTCTGGATGCCCTTCTGTCTTCTCCTCTCTCTGGAGACCCTTTGTCCTCCTCTCTCTCTAGATGCCCCTTTTTCCTCTCCATTCTTTAGATGTCCTTCTGTTCTCTCCTCTCTCTAGATGCTCTTCTTTCTTCTCCTCTCTCTGGATGACCTTCTGTTGTCTCCTCTCTCTGGATGTCCTTCTGTTCTCTCCTCTATCCGAGGGCCCTTCTGCCTTCTCCTCTCTCTGGATGCCCTTCTTTTCTCTCCTCTCTCTAGATTCTTTTCTGTCCTCTCATCTCTCTGGATGCCCTTCTCTATTCTTTGCTCTCTGGATGATCTTCTGTTCTCTCATCTCTCTGCATGCCCTTCAGTTGTCTCCTCTCTGTGGATGATCTTCTGTTCTCTCATCTCTCTAATTGGTCTTGTGTCCTCTCCTCTCTCAGGATGCGCTTCAGTTCTCTCATCTCTCTGGATGCTCTTGTGCCTCTCTTCTCTCTGGATGTGCTTCTTTCCTGTTTCTCTCTGGATGACTTCTGTCTTTTCCTCTCTCCAGATCCCCTTCTGTTCTCTCCTCCCTCTAGATTCTGTTCTGTCCTCTCATCTCTCTGGATGCCCTTCTGTTCTCTTCTCTCTCTGGATGATCTTCTGTCCTCTCAACTCTCTGTATGCCCTTCTGTTCTCTTCTCTCTCTGGATTAGCTTCTGTTCTCTCCTCTCTCTGGATGCCCTTGTGCCCTCTCCATTCTCTGGATGCCCATCTGTCTTCTCTTCTTACTGGATGACCTTGTGTCCTCTCATCCATCTGGATGCCCTTTTGTACTCTCCTCTCTATGGATGCACTTCTGGTCTCTCATTTCTCTGGATGCCCTTCTGTCTTCTACTCTCTCTGGAAGTCCTTCTGTTCTCTCCATTCTCTGGATGCCCTTCTGTTTTCTTTTCTCTCTGGATGCCCATCTGTACTCTCATATCTCTGATTGCCCTTCTGTCCTCTCCACTTATTGATGTTCTCATGTTCTCTCATCTCACTGGATGCCCTTCTGTTCCCTCCTACCTCTGGATGCCCTTCTGTCTTCTACTCTCTCTGGATGCCCTTCTGTTCTCTTCTCTCTCTAAATTTTCTTCTGTCCTCTCATCTCTCTGGATGCCCTTCTGTTCTCTTCTCTCTCTGAATGATCTTCTGCTCTCTCCTCTCTCTAGATGCCCTTCTGTTCTCTCCTCTCTCCGGATGTCCTTCTGTCCTCTCCTCTGTTGGATGCCATTCTGTTTTCTCCTATGTCTGGATGCCCTCTGTCTTCTCTTCTCTTTGGATGATCTTCTGTTTCCTCCTCTCTCTGGATACAGTTCGGTCCTCTCCTCTCTCTCGATGCCATTCTTTCTTCTCATCTCTGTGGATGCGCTTCTGTTCTCTGCTCTTTCTGGATGACCTTCTTTCTGCTCCTCTTTCTGGATGGGCATCTCTTCTCTCTTCTCTCTGGATGATCTTCTGTTTCCTCCTCTCTCTGGATACAGTTCGGTCCTCTCCTCTCTCTAGATGCCATTCTTTCTTCTCATCTCTGTGGATGCGCTTCTGTTCTCTGCTCTTTCTGGATGACCTTCTTTCTGCTCCTCTTTCTGGATGCGCATCTCTTCTCTCTTCTCTCTGGATTCCCTTCTGTTTTCCAGTCTGTCAGGATGCTCTTATTTTCTCTCTTCTATCTGGATGCTCTTCTGTCCTCTCCTCTCTCCGGTAGTTCTTCTGTCCTCTCATATCTCTGAATGCCATTCTGTTCTCTTCTCTCTGGATGCCCTTCTGTCTTCTCCTCTCTGTGGTTCCTTTATGTCCTCTCTTCTCTGGGGATGCTCTTCTGTTCTCTCCTTTATCTATATGCCCTTCTGTTCTCTCTTCCCTACAGATGCCCTTCTGTCCTCTCCTCTCTCTGGATGCCCTTCTGTCTTCTCCATGATCTGGATGCCCTTCTGTTCTCTTCTCTCTCTGGAGGCCCTTCTGTCCTCTACTCTCTCTTGATACCCTTCGGTCTTCTCCTTTCTCTGGATGCCCTTCTGTTCTCTCTGCTCTCTGGATGACCTTCTTTCCTCTCCTCTCTCTGGATGCCCTTCTGTCTTTTTGTCTCTCTGGATGACCTTCTGTCTTCTCCTCTCTCTGGATTCCCTTCTGTTTTCCAGTCTGTCAGGATGCTCTTATTTTCTCTCTTCTATCTGGATGCTCTTCTGTCCTCTCCTCTCTCCGGTAGTTCTTCTGTCCTCTCATATCTCTGAATGCCATTCTGTTCTCTTCTCTCTGGATGCCCTTCTGTCTTCTCCTCTCTGTGGTTCCTTTATGTCCTCTTTTCTCTGGGGATGCTCTTCTGTTCTCTCCTCTATCTATATGCCCTTCTGTTCTCTCTTCCCTACATATGCCCTTCTGTCCTCTCCTCTCTCTGGATGTCCTTCTGTCTTCTCCTCTCTCTGGATTCCCTTCTGTCCTCTTATCTCTCTCTTTGCCCTTCTGTTCTCTTCTCACTATAGATGCTCTTCTGTACTGTCATCTTTCTGGATGCCCTTCTGTTCTCTCCTCTGTCTGGATGCCCTTCTATATTCTCCTCTCTCTGGAAGCCCTTCTTTTCTCTCCTCTCACTGGATGCCTTTCAAACTTCTCCTCTCTCTGGATGCCATTCTGTCTTCTCCTAATTCTAGATGCCCTTCTGTCTTCTCCTCTCTCTGGATGCCCTACTCTCTTCTCCTTTCTAATGATGCCCTTCTGTTCTCTTTTCTCTCTGTTTGCCCTTCTGTCCTCTCCTCTCTTTGGATGCCCTTCTGTCTTCTCCTTTCTCCTGATGTCCTTCTGTCCTCTTCTCTCTCTGAATGCCCTTCGGTCCTCTCCTCTCTCTGGATGCCCTTCTTCTTCTCCTTTCTCTTGATTCACTTCTGTTCTCTCCTCTCTCTGGATGCCATTCTGTTCTCTTCTCTCTCTCAATTTCATTCTGTCCTCTCTTCTCTCTGCATGCCCTTATTTCCCCTTCTCTCTCCAGATCCCCTTCTGTCTTCTTCTCTCTCTGGATGCCCTTCTGTTCATTCCTGTCTCTGGATGACCTTCTTTCTTCGCCTATCTCTGGATGCCCTTGAGATCACTCTTCTCTCCAGATACTCTTCTGTCCTCTCCTCTCTCTGGATGCCCTTCTGTCTACTCCTCTCTCCAGATACCCTTCTGTTCTCTCTTCTCTTTGTGTGTCCTTCTGTCTTCTCCTCTCATTTGGATGCCCCTCTGTTCTCTACTCTGTCTGGATGCCCTTCTATCTTCTCCACTCCCTTGCTAACCTTCTATCTTCTACTCTCTTTAAAGGCCCTTCTGTTTCTTTTGCCTCCGGATGACATTCAGTCTTCTCCTCTCTCTGGATGCCCTTCTTTTTTCTCCTCTATCCGGATGCCCATCTGTCTTCTGCTTTCTCTGGATGCACTTGAGTTCTCTACTCTCTCTGGATGACCTTCTGTCTCTGTTCTCTCTGGATGCCTTTCTTTCTTCTCTTTTCTCTTCATGCCCTTCTGTATTCTACTCTCTCTGGATGCCCTTCTGTACTCTCCTCTCTCAGGATACCCTTCTGTCCTCTCCTCTCTATGGATGCCGATCTGTTTTCTCCTCTCTCTGGATGCCCTTCTGTCGTCTCCTATCTCTGGATGCCCTTCTGTCTCCTCTTCTCTCTGGATGCCCTTCTGTCCTCTCCTCTGTCTGGATTCCCTTCTGTTTTCTTCTCTATCTAGATGGCCTTCAGTCCTCTCCTCTCTCTGAATGCTTCTCTATTCTCTCCTTTCTCAGGATGCCCTTCAATCTTCTCTCTCCGGATGTCCTTCTGTCGTCTCCTCTGTCTGGATGCCCTTCTGTCTTCAGGTCTCTCTGGCAGCTCTTCTGTTCACTCCTCTCTCTTGATTCCCTTCTGTTCTCTTCTCTCAGGATGCCTTCTGTCTTCTCACTCCAGATGCCCTTCTGTCTTCTCCTCTCTCTGGATGCCCTTCTTTCCTCTCCTCTGTCTGGATACCCTTCTGTTCTCTCCTCTCTCTGGCAGCTCTTCTGTTCACTCCTCTCACCTGGATGCCCTTCTCTATTCTCCTCTTTCCAGATGCCCTTCTGTCCTCTTATCTCTCTGGATGTGCTTCAGTCTTCTCCACTCTCTGGATGCCTTTCTGTCTTCTGCTCTCTCCCTATGCCATGCTGTTCTCTCATCTCTCCAGATGCACTTCTTTCTTCTCTTCTCTCTGGATGCTCGACAATTTTCTCCTCACTATTTATACTCTTCTGTATTCTCCTCTCTCTAGATACCCTTCTGTTCTCTTCTCTCACTGGATGCATTTCTGTCCTTTCCTTTCCCTGGATGCCCTACTGTCTCCTCCTGTCTCCAGATGCCCTTCATTCCACTTATCTCTCTGGGTGTCCTTCAGTCTTCTGTTCTCTCTGGATGCCCTTCTGTATTCTCCTCTCTGGGGATGACCTTCTGTTCTCCCCTCTCTCTGGATTCCCATTTTGTCTTATCCTATCTCTGGATGCCCTTCTGTTCTCTCGTCTCTTCGGAGGCCCTTCTGTCCTCTCCTCTCTCTGGATGCCCTTCTGTCTTCTCTTCACTCTGGATGCCCTTCTGTCTTTTCCTCTCTCCTGATGCCCTTCTGTTCTCTCCTCTCTACTGATGCCCTTCTTTATTCTAATACTTCTAGATGCCCTTCTGTTCTCTGGTCTCTCTAGTTGCCCTTCTGTACTCTCCTCTCTCCGGATGCCCTTCTGTCCTCTTCTCTCTCTGGATGCCCTTCAGTCCTCTCCTATATCTGGTTTCACTTTTGTCTTCTCCTTTTTCTGAATGCACTTCTTTCCTCTCCTCCCTCCGATTTTCCTTCTGTCTTCTTCTCAATCTGGATGCCTTATCTCTTCTCCTCTTTCAGGATGCCCTTCTGTCCTCTCCACGCTCTATGCCATTCTGTCTTCTCCTCTCTTTGGATGCACTTCTGTTCTCTCCTCTCTCTGGATGCCCTTCTTTTCTCTTCTCTTTCTGTATGTCCTTTTGTCCTCTCCTCGCTCTGGATGCCCTTGTGTCTTCTTCTCATTCTGAATGCCCTTCGGTTTTCTCCTCTCTCGGGATGCCCTTCTGTCTTCTCCTCTTCTATGATGCCCTTCTGCTCTCTCTTCTGTTCTCTCCTCTCTCTGGATTCTCTTCTGTCTTCTCCTTGCTCTAGATGCCCTTCTGTTCTCTCCTCTTTCTGGATACCCTTCTGTTCTCTCCTATCTCTGGATGCCCTTCTGTCTTCTTCACTTTCTGCATGACTTTCTGTTCTCCGCTCTCTCTGGATGCCCTTCTGTCCTCTCCTCTCTCTGGATGCTCTTCTACTCTCTCCTTTACCTGGATTCTCTTTTTCTCTTCTCCTCCATCTGGATGTCCTTCTGTTCTATCATCTCTCTAGATGCCCTTCTGTCCTCAATTCTCTCTGGATGCCTTTCTGTTCTCTAATCTCTTCCAAAGCCCTTCTGTCCTCTCCTCTCTCTCTGGATGCCCTTCTGTCTTCTCCTTTCCCCGATGCCCTTCTGTTCTTTCCTCTCTCCCAATCCCCTTCTTTTTTCTCCTCTGTCAGGATGCCCTACAGTTCTCTCTTCACCTGGATACCCTTCTGTCTTATCCTCTCTCTGGATGCCCTTCTGTTCTCTCCTCTCACCTGGATGCCCTTCTCTATTCTCCTCTTTCCAGATGCCCTTCTGTCCTCTTATCTCTCTGGATGTGCTTCAGTCTTCTGATCGCACTGGATGCCCTTGAGTTCTATCCTCTTTCTTGATTCTCTTCTGTTCTCTCATCTCTCTGTCTGCCCTTTGTTCTCTCTTCTCTCAGGATGCTCTTCAGTCCTCTCCTCTCTCTGTATGCCCTTCTGTCTTCTCCTTTCTCTTGATGCCCTTCTGTTCTCCCCTCTCACTTGATGCCCTACTGTCCTCTCCTCTCTCAGGATACCCTTCTGTTTTCTCCTCCCTCTGGATGCCCTTCTGTTCTCTCCTTTCTCAGAGTGCCCTTCTGCTCTTTCTTCTGACTGGATGCCCTTCTGTACTCTTCTCTTTCCGGATGCCCTACTGTCCTCTACTCTCCCTGGATGCCCTTCTGTCTTCTCCCCTCTCCAGATGCCCTTCTGTCATCTTCTCTCTCTGAATTCCCTTTTTGTCTTCTCCTCTCTCTGGATGCCTTTCTCTTCTCTCCTCTCTCTAGATGCCCTTCTGTCCTCTATATTTTCTGGATGCCCTTCTGTTCTCTCATCTCTCCAGATGCCCTTCTGTGCTGTCCTCACTCTGGATGACCTTCTGTCCTCTCCTCTCTCTGGATGCCTTTCTATCTTCTCCTCTCTCACTATGCTCTGCTATTCTTTCATCTCTCCAGATGCCTTTCTGTCTTCTCTTTCTGGATTCCCCTCTGTTTTCTCCTCACTCCTGATACCCTTCTGTCTTCTCCTCTTCCTGGATGCCCCTCTGTTCTCTCCTCTTTTTGGATGCACTTCTGTTCTCTCCTCTCTCTGGATTGTTTTCTGTCTTCTGCTCTCTCTGGATGGGCTTCTGTACTCTCCTCTTTCTGGATGCCCTTCTGTTCTCTCCTATCTCTGGATGTCCTTCTGTCTTCTCCCCTTTCTGCATGGCATTCTGTTCTCCCCTATCTCTGGATGCCCTTCTGCTCTCTCCTTTCCCTGGATTCCCTTTTTGTCTTCTCCTCTCTCTGGATGCCCTTATGTTCCCTCATCTCTCTAGATGCCATTCTGTCCTCTCCTCTTTCTGGATGCACATCTGTCATCTTCTCCATCTGGATGCCTCTCTCTTCTCCTTCCAAATGCACTTCTGTTCTCTACTCTGTCTGGATGCCCTTCTGTATTCAGCTATCTCTGGATGCCCTACAATCATTTTTTCACTCTGTATGCCCTTCTGTCTTCTCCTCTCTCTGGATGCCCTTCTGTCCTCTTCTCTCTCTGGATTTCCTTCAGTCTTCTGCTCTCTCTGGATGCCATTCTGTCCTCTCTTCTCTCTAAATGCCCTTCTGTTTTCTCCTCTCTTTGGAACCCCTTCTGTCTTCTCCTCTTTCTGGATGCCCTTCAATTCTCTCCTCACTCTGGATACCCTTCTGTTTTCTCCTCTCTCTGCATGCCCTTCTGTCCTCTTCTCTTTCTGGATGTCCTTCAGTCTTCTTTTCTTCTGTATGCCCTTATATTCTCTCCTCTTTCTGGATTATCTTCAGTTCTCTCATCTCTCTTGATGCCTTTCTGTTTTCAACTCTCTTGGGATGCTCTTCTGTCCTCTCCTCTCTCCGGATGCCCTTCTGCCCTCTCCTCTCGCTGGATGCCCTTCTATTCTCTCCTCTCCCTGGATGCTCTTCTGTCCTCTCCTCTTTCTGGATTCTATTCTGTCTTCTTCTCCCTAGATTCCCTTCTGTCCTCTTCTCTCTCTGGATTCCCTTCTGTCTCCTCCTCTCTCTGAATGCCCTTCTAGTCACTCCTCTTTCTGGATGCCATCCTTTCTCTCCTCTCTCTGAATGCCCTTCTAGTCACTCCTCTTTCTGGATGCCATTCTTTCTCTCCTCGATCTGGATGCCCTTCTGTTCTCTCCTCTCTGTGGATTTCCTACTGTTTTCTGCTCTCTCTGGATGGGCTTCTGTACTCTCCCCTTTTTATGCCATTCTGTTCTATCCTGTTTCTGGATGCCCTTCTGTCTTCTCTCGTTTCTGCATGGCTTTCTGTTCTCCCCTCTCTCTGGATGCCCTTCTGTATTCTCCTCTCTCTGGATGCCCTTCTGCTCTCTCCTTTCCCTGGATTTCCTTTTTGTCTTCTCCTATTTCTTGATTCCTTGATGTTCTCTCATCTCTTTAGAAGACCTTCTGTCCTCTCCTCTCTACTGATGCCCTTCTGCCTTCTCCTATTTCTGGATGCCGTTCTGTTCTCTGTTCTCTCTAGTTGCCCTTCTGTCCTCTTCTCTCTCTGGATGCCCTTCTTTTCTCTTCTCTCTCTTGATGCCCTTCTTCCTCTCCTCTATCTGGATGCCCATCTGTCGTCTTCTCTATCTGGATGGCTCTCTCTTCTCCTTCCAAATGCACTTCTGTTCTCTACTCTCGCTGAATGTCCTTCTGTATTCAGCTATCGCTGTATGCCCTACAATAATTTTTTCACTCTGGATACTCTTCTGTCTTCTCCTCTCTCTGGATTACCGTCTCTTATCTCCTCTCACTGGAAGCCATTTTGACCACTCCTCTTTCTAAATGCCCTTCTGTCTTCTCCTCTCTCTGGATGCCCTTCTGTCCTCTTCTCTATCTGGTTGTCCTTTAGTCTTCTTCTCTTCTGGATGCCCTTATATTCTCTCCTCTTCTGGATTCTCTTCAGTTCTCTTATCTCTCTGGATGCCCTTCTGTCCTCTCCTCTCTCCAGATGCCCTTCTGCCTTCTCCTCTCACTGGATGCCCTTCTATTCCCTCCTAAACCTGGAGACCTTTCTGTACTCTCCTTTTTCTAGATGCCCTTCTTTCTCTCCTCACTCTGGATGCCCTTTTCTTTTCTCCTCTCTCTAGATGCTCTTCTGTCTTCTACTCTCTCCCGATGCCCTTCTGTTCTCTCTTCTCTCCCAATTACCTTCTTTCTCTTCCTCTCTCTGGATGCCCTACAATTCTCTCTTCACCTGGATACCCTTGTGTCTTCTCCTCTATCTTGATGCCCTTCTGTTTTCTGCTCTCACTGGATGCCCTTCTGTCCTCTTTTCTCTCTGCATGCCCTTCTGTATTCTCCTTTCTCCAAATGCTCTTCTGTCCTGTTCTCTCTCTGTATGTCTTTCAGTCTTCTGCTCACTCTGGATGCCCACCTGTTTTATCCTCTTTCTAGATTCTCTTTTGTTCTCTCATCTCTCTGGATGCCCTTTTTTCTCTCTTCTCTCTGGATGCCCTTTTGTCCTCTCCTCTCCCAGAATGCCCTTCTGCTCTTTCCTCTGTCTGGATGCCCTTCTGTTCTCTTCTCTTTCCGGATGCCCTACAGTCCTCCACTCTCTATGCATTCCCTTCTGACCTCTTCTCTCTCTGGATGTCCTTCAGTCTTCTGCTCTTCTGGATACCCTTGTATTCTCTCCTCTTTCTGGATTCTCTTCAGTTCTCTCATCTCTCTGGATGCCCTTCTGTTCTCTTCTCTTTCAGGATGCTCTACTGTCCTCTCCTCTCTCTGTATGCCCTTCTGTCTTCTCCTCTCTCCGGATGCCCTTCTGTCCTCTTCTCTCTCTGGATTCGCTTTTTGTCTTCTCCTCTCTCTGAATGACTTTCTTTTCTCTCCTCTCTCTAGATGCCATTCTGTCCTCCCCTCTCTCTGGATACCCTACTATCTTCTCCTCAATCCGGATGTCCTTCATTCCACTTATCACTCTGGATGTCCTTCAGTCTTCTGCTCTCTCTGGATGTGCTTCTGTACTCTCCTCTTTTTGGATTCTCTCCTATTCTCTAATGTCTCTGGATGCCCTTCTGTTCTGTCTTCTCTCGGGATGTCCTTCTGTACTCTCCTCTCCCTTGATGCCCTTCTGTCTTCCTTTTTCTCTGAATGCCCTTCTATTCTAACCTCTTTCTGAATGCCCTTCTTTTCTCTCCTCTCTCCGGATGCCCTTCTGTCTTCTCCACTCTCTGGATGGCTTTCTGTTCTCCCAACTCTGTGGATGCCATTCTTCCCTCTCCTCTCTCTGGTTGCCCTTCTGCTCTCTCCTTTCCCTTGATGCCCTTCTCTCCTCTCCTTTCTCTGGATTCCCTTCTGTCTTCTTTTCTCTGTGGATGCCCTTCTGTTCTTCCCTCTCTCTGGATTCCCATTTTGTTTTCTAGTCTCTCTGGATGCCTTTCTGTTCTCTCATGTCTCCGGAAGCCCTTCTGTACTCTCTTTTCTCTGGATGCTCTTCTGTCTTCTCCTATCTCTGGATGCACTTCTATCTTCTCCTCTCTCCCGATGCTCTTCTGTTCTCTCTTCTCTACTGATGCCCTTCTGTCTTCTCCTATTTCTGGATGCTCTTCTATTCTCTGGTATCTCTAGTTGCCCTTCTGTGCTCTCCTGTCTCTTGATGTCCTTCTGTTCTCTTCTCTCTCCTGATGCCCTTCTCTCCTCTCTTCTCTGGATGCCCTTCTGTTATCTTCTCCATCTGGATGCCTCTCTCTTCTCTTTCCAAATGACCTTCTGTCCTCCACTCTCGCTGGATGCCCTTCTGTATTTTGCTATCTCTGGTTGCCCTACAATCCTTTTTTCACTCTGGATACCCTTCTGTCTTCTCCTCTCTCTGAATGCCCTTCTGTTCTCTCCTCTCACTGGAAGCCCTTTTGATCTCTTCTCTCTCTGGATGCCTTTCTATATTCTCCCATCTCTTGATGCCCTTCTGTTCTCTCCATTCTCTGGATTCAATTTTTGCCTTCTCCTCTGTCTGAATGACCTTCTGTCATCTCCTCTCTCTGGATGCCCTTCTGTCTTTTCCTCTCTCCCGATGTTCTTCTGTTCTCTCCTCTCTTCTGATGCCCTTCTGTCTTCTCCTCTCTCTGGATGCCCTACAATTCTCTCCTCACTCTTGAATCCCTTCTGTATTCTCCTCTCTCTGGATGCCCTTCTGTTGTCTCCTCTCACTGGATGCCCATCTGTCCACTTCGTTCTCTGGATGCCCTATTGTCTCCTCCTTTTTATGTGTTCTCTTTTTATGTGTTTATGTGTTCCCTTGTGTTCTCTGCTCTCTCTAGATGCCCTACTTTCCTCTTATCTCTCTGGATGTTCTTCTGTTCTCTTCTTTCCCTGGATGCACTTCTGTCCTCTCCTCTCTCTGGATGCCCTTCTGTCCTCTTCTCCATCTAGATGCCTTCTTTCTTCTTCTCTTTCCAGATGCCCTTCTGTTCTCTCCTCTCTCTATACTCTTCTGTCTTCTCCTAACTTTGGATGCCCTTCAATTATCTCCTCACTCTGGATACACTTCTGTCTTTTCTGTCTTTGGATGCCCTTCTGTTCTCTCCTCTCAATGGATGTCCTTCTGTCCACTCCTCTCACTGCATGCCCTTTTGTCCCCTTCTCTCTCTGGATGTCATCAGTCTTCTTCTCTCTCTAGATGCCCTTCTGTTCTCTCCAATTTCTGCATTCTCTTCTGTTCACTTCTCTCTCTAGATTCCTATCTGTCTTCTTTGTCCGGATGCCTTTCTGTTCTCTCCTTTTTTTGGATGCCCTTCTGGTCTCTCTTTCCTCCAGATGATATTCTATCTTCTCCTCTTGCAGGATGCCCTTCTATTCTGTCCTCTCTCTGGATGCCCTTCAGTCCTCTCCTCTTTCTGGTTTCTCTTCTGTTCTCTTCTCTCTGGATGCCCTTCTCTTCTTTACTCTCTCTGGATGCAATTCTGTCCTCTCCTCTCTGTGGATGCCCTTCTGTCTTCTCCTCCTTCGGGATACCCTTCTGTTCTCTTCTCACTTTGTATGACATTCTGTCCTATTCTCTCTGCATGCCCTTCTGTCTTCTCTGGTCTCTGGATGCCCTTCTGTTCTCTCCTTTCTCTGTATGCCCTTCTGTGTTCTCCTCTCACTGGATTCCCTTCTTTTCTCTCCAATCTCAGGATACCCTTCTGTTCTCTCCTCTCTCTGGATGCCTTTCTCTTCTCTCCACTTACTTGATGCCCTCTCCTCTCTCAGGATGCCCTTCTGTTCTCTCCTCTCACTGGATGCCCTTCTGTTCTCTTGTCTTTCTTGATGCCCTTTTGTCCGCTCCTCTCTCTGGATGCCCTTCTGTCTTCTCTCTTTAAATGCTCTGCTGTTTTCTCCTCTCGCTGGATTCTCTTCTGTCTTCTACTCTCACTGGATGCCCTACTGTTCTCTCTTCTTTCAGGATTCCCTTTTGTTCTCTCTTCTCTACTGATGCCCTTCTGTCTTCTCCTCTCCCTAGATGCCTTTCTGCTCTCTCTTCTCTCTGGATATCCTTCTGTTCTCTCCTCTTTATGGATGCCCTTGTGTATTCTCCTGTCTCTGGATGCCCTTCTGTCTTCTTTAATCTCTGGATTTCTTTCTGTTCTACCCTCTCTCGGGATTCCCTTCTGTCTTCTCCTCACTCTGGATGCCCTCCTGTTCTCTCCTCTTTTTGTATGGCCTTCTGTGCTTTCCTATCTCTGGATGCCCTTCTGTCTTCTCCAATCTCTGGACGGCTTTCTGTTCTCTCCTTTCCCTGGGTGCCCTTCATTCCTCTTCTCTATCTGGATGCCCTTCTTTTTTTTTTTTTCTCTGTGAATGCCTTTCGGTTCTTCCCTCACTCTGGATTCCCTTTTTGTCTTTTTCTCTCTTTGTATGCCTTTCTGTTCTCTCATCTCTCTAGATGCCCTTCTGTCCTCTATTCTCTCTGGATGCCTTTATGTTCTCTCATCTCTCCAGATGCCCTTTGGTCCTCTCCTCTCTCTGGATGCCCTTCTGTCTTCACTTCTCTCTGAATGCCCTTCTGTCTTCTCCTCTCTCCAGATGCCCTTCTTTTCTATCCTCTCTACTGATGCCCTTCTGTCTTCTCTAATTTCTGGATGCAATTCTGTTCTCTGGTCTCTCTATTTGCCTTTCTGTCTTCTCCTCTCTCTGGATGCCTTTCTGTTCTCTCCTCTCACCAGATGCCCTTCTCTCATCAACTATCTCTAGATGGCTTTCTGTTCTCTCTTCTCTCTGGATGACCTTCTGTACTCTCCTATCTCTGGATGCCCTTCTCCTCTTTCCTCTCTCTGGATGACCTTCTGTCCTCTCTTATTTCTGTATGCCCTTCTGTCTTCTGCACTCTCTGGATGCCCTTCTGTTCTCTCCTCCCTCTGGATTCAATTTTTGTATTCTCCTCTCTCTGGATGGCCTTCTGTCATCTCCTCTCTCTAGATGCCCTTTTGTCTTTTCCTCTCACCCGATGCCCTTATGTTCTCTTCTCACTCCCGATCCCCTTCTGTCTTCTCCTCTCACTGGATGCCCTACAATTCTCTTCTCACTCTGCATTCTGTTCGGTTTTCTCCTCTACATGGATGTCTTTGTGTTCTCTCCTTTCACTGGATGGCATTCTGTCAACTTCTCTCTCGGGATGCCCTACTGTCTTCTTCTCTTTCTGGATGCCCTTGTGTTCTCTGCTCTCTCTAGATGCCATTCTGTCTTCTCATCTCTCTGGATGCCCTTTTGTTCTCTTCTCTCCCTGGATGCACTTCTGTCCTTTCCTCTCTCCGGATGCCCTTCTGTCTTCTTTTCAATCTAGATGCCTTCTCTCTTCTCGTCTTTCTGGATGCACTTTTGTTCTCTTTCCTCTCTATGCCCTTCTGTCTTTTCCTCTCTTTGGATGCCATTCTGTTCTCTCCTCTCTATGGATGCCCTTCTTTTCTCTTCTTTTTTCGGATGCCCTTTTGTCCTCTCCTCTCTCTGGATGCCCTTCTGTCTTCTCTCTCTGAATGCTCTTCTGTTCTCTCCTCTCTCTGGATTCCCTTCTGTCTTCTCTCCTCTCTGGATGCCCTACTGTGCTCTCCTCTTTCTGGGTTCTCTTCTGTTCTCTTCTCTCTGGATACCCTTCTCTTCTTTACTCTCTCTGGATGCAATTCTGTCCTCTCCCCTTTCGGGATGCCCTTCTGTTCTCTCCTCACTTTGTATTACATTCTGTCCTCTTCACTCTCTGCATGTTCTTTTGTCTTCTCTATTCTCTGGATGCCCTTTTATTCTCTTCTCTCTCTGGATGCCCTTCTGTGTTCTCCTCTCACTGGAATCCCTTCTGTCCTCTCCACTCTCAGGATACCCTTCTGTTCTATCCTCTTTCTGGATGCCCTTCTGTTCTCTCCACTTACTGGATGCCCTTCTGTGTTCTTCTCCCTCTGGATGCCCTTCTGTCTTCTCCAATCTCTGGATGGCTTTCTGTATTCTCCTCTCTCTAGATTCCCTTCTGTCTTCTCCTTGGTCTGGATGCCCTTCTGTTCTCTCCTCTTTCTGTATGCCCTTCTGTACTCTCCTCCCTCTGGATGCCTTTCTGTTTCTCCAATCTCTGGATGGCTTTCTGTTCTTTCCTATCTCTGGATGCCCTTCTGTTCTCTCCTCTCACTGGATGCCCTTCTGTTCTCTTGTCTTTCTTGATGCCCTTTTGTCCGCTCCTCTCTCTGGATGCCCTTCAGTCTTCTCCTCTCTTCGAATGCTCTTCTGTTCTCTCCTCTCTCTGGATTCCCTTTTTGTATTCCCCTCTCTCTGGATGACCTTCTGTCATCTCCTCTCTCTAGATGCCCTTCTGTCTTTTCCTCTCAACCTATGCTCTTATGTTCTCTCCTCTCTTCCGATGCCTTTCTGTCTTCTCTCACTGGATGCCCTACAATTCTCTCCTCACTCTGAGTTCCCTTCTGTCTTCTTCTCTACATGGATGCTCTTCTGTTCTCTCCTCTCACTGGATGCCAATCTGTCCACTTCTCTCTCTGGATGCCCTACTGTTTTCTCCTCTTTATGGATTCCCTTGTGTTCTCAGCTCTCTCTAGATGCCCTTCTGTCCTTGCCTAGATGTCTAGATGTCCTCGCTTCTCGAAGGATGCCCTTCTGTTATCTCCTTTTTCTGGATTCTCTTCTGTTCTCTCATCTTCCTGGATGCCATTCTGTTCTCTTTTCTTTCCAGATGCCCTTCTATCCTCTCCTCTCTCTGGATGCCATACTGTCTTCTCCTCTCTGGATGCCCTTCTGTTCTCTCCTCTCACTAGATGCCCTTCTGTCCTCTCATCTCTCTGTATGCCCTTCTGTTCTCTTCTCTCCCTTGAGGCACTTCTGTCCTCTCCTCTCTCCAGATGCCCTTCTGTCTTCTTTTCCATCTAGATACCTTCTCTCTTCTCGTCTTTCTGGATGTACTTTTGTTCTCTCCTCTCTGTATGCCCTTCTGTCTTCTCCTCTCTTTGGATGCCCTTCTGTTCTCTCCTCTCTATGGATTCTTTCCTGTCTTCTCTCCTCTCTTCCCTACTGTGCGCTCCTCTTTCTGGATTCTCTTTTGTTCTCTCCTCTCTCCGGATGCCCTTCTGTCTTCTCCTCTTTCTAAATGTCCTTCTGTTTTCTCCTTTCTCTGGATGCCTTTCTGTCTTCTCCTCTCTCTGGATGCCCTTCTGCTCTCTCGTCTCTCTGTATGCCCTTCTGTTCTCTCCTCTTTCTGGATGCCTTTCTATTCTTTCCTCTCTCTGGATGCCCTTCTGTCTTCTCCACCTTCTCTATGGCTTTCTGTTCTTCCCTCTCTCTGAATGTCCTTCTGTCCTCTCCGCTCTCTGGATGCCCTCTGGTCTAATGTTTCTCTGGATGTCCTTCTGTCTTCTTATCTCTGTGGATGCCCTTCTGTTCTTCCCTATCTCTGGATGCCCTTCTGTTCTTCCCTATCTCTGGATTCTCTTTTAGTCTTCTCCTCTCTCTGGATTCCCTACTGTTCTCTCATCCCTCTAGATGCCTTTTTGTCCTCTATTCTCTCTGGATGCCTTTCTGTTCTCTCCTCTCTGAAAGGCCTTCTGTAATGTCCTATCTCTGGATGCCCTTCTGTCTTCTCCTCCATCTGGATGCCCTTCTGTCTTCACCTCTCTACCAATGCCCTTCTGTTCTCTCCTCTCTACTGATGCCCTTCTGTCTTCTCCTCTTTCTGGATGACCTTTTGTACTCTGGTCTCTCTTGTTGCCATTCTGTCCTCTTCTCTCTCTGGATGCCCTTCTGTTCTCTTCTCGCTTTTGATGCCCTTCTGTCCTCTCCTCTCTCTGCAGGCCCATCTGTCATCTTTTCCATCTGGATGCCTCTCTCTTTTCTTTCCAAATGCGCTTCTGTTCTCTACTCTCACTGGATGCCCTTCTGTATTCTGCTATTTCTGGATGCCCTACAATCCTTTTTTCACTCTGGATACCCTTTTGTTTTCTCCTCTTTCTGGATGCCCTTCTCTTCTCTCCTCTCATTGGAAGCCCTTTTGACCTCTCCTCTCTGTATGCCCTTCTGTCTTTTCCTTCTCCAGATGCCCTTCTGTCCTCTCCTCTCTCTTGATGCCCTTCTGATCTATCCTCTCTCTGGATGCCCTTCTGTTCTATTCTCTTTCCAGAAGCCCTTCTTCCTCTCCTCTCTCTGGATGCCCTTCTGTCTTCTCCTCTCTCTGGATGCCCTTCTGTCCTCTCCTCTCTTGGGATGCCCTTATGTCTTCTCCTGTCTCTGGATACCCTCTATCCTATCCTCTCTCGATGCCCTTCTGTTCTTTCCTAACTCAGGATGCCCTTCTGTATTCTCTTCTATCTGGATGCCCTTCTGTTCTCTCATCTCTTTGGATGCGCTTCTTTTCTTTACTCTCTCCAGATGTCCTTCAGTCTTCTGTTCTCTCTGGATGTACTTCTTTCTCTCCTCTTTCTATATTCACTGTTTTTTCATCTCTCTGGATGCCCTTCTGTTCTATTCTCTTTCCAGAAGCCCTTCTTTCTCTCCTCTCTCTGGATGCCCTTCTGTCTTCTCCACTCTCTGGATGCCCTTCTGTCCTTTCCTCTCTTGGGATGCCCTTGTGTCTTCTCCTGTCTCCGGATACCCTCTATCCTATCCTCTCTCTGGATGCCCTTCTGTTCTCTCCTAACTCAGGATGCCCTTCTGTATTCTCCTCTATCCGTATGCCCTTCTGTTCTCTCATCTCTTTGGATGCCTTTCTGTTCTCTCCTCTCCCCAGATGTCCTTCAGTCTTATGTTCTCTATGGATGCCCTTCATTCTCTCCTCTTTCTATATTCACTCTGTTTTCTGGTATATTTAGATGCCCTTCTGTTCTATCCTCTCTTGGGATGCCCTTCTGTCCTCTCCTCTCTCTGAATGCCCTTCTGTCCTCTTCTCTCTCTAGATATCATTCTGTTCTCTCCTCTCTCTGGATGCCCTTCTCTTCTCTCCTCTCTCTGGATGCCCTTCTGTCCTCTCCTCTCTCTGGATGCTCTTCTGTTATCTCCTCTCTCTGGATGCCCTTCTATTCTCTTCTCTGTCTGGATTTCCTTCTGTCCTCTCCTCTCTCTGAATGCTCTTCTGTCTTCTCCTATCTCTGAATGACCTTCGGTTCTCTCCTCTCTCTGGATTCCCTTCTTTCTACTCCTCTCTCTGTATGCCATTAAGTTCTCTCCTCTTTCTGGATTCCGTTCTGTTCTCTCCTCTCTCTAGATGCCCTTCCGTCTTCTCCTCTCTCCGGATGCTTTTCTGGTCTATTCTCTCTCCTTATTCCCTTCTGTGTTCTCCTCCCTCTGGATGCCCTTCTGTTCTCTCCTCTCTCTGGATGCCCTTCTGTCTTCTCCTCCCTCTGGATGCCTTCTTTTCTCACCTCTCTTTGTATGCCCTTCTGTCCTCTCCTTTCTCTGGATGCCCCTCTGTTCTCTCCTCTCTCTGGATGCTCTTCTGTTATCTCCTCTCTCCGGATGCCCTTCTATTCTCTTCTCTGTCTGGATTTCCTTCTGTCCTCTCCTCTCTCTGAATGCCCTTCTGTCTTCTCCTATCTCTGAATGACCTTCGGTTCTCTCCTCTCTCTGGATTCCCTTCTTTCTACTCCTCTCTCTGTATGCCATTCTGTTCTCTCCTCTTTCTGGATTCTGTTCTGTTCTCTCCAGTCTCTAGATGCCCTTCCGTCTTCTCCTCTCTCTGGATGCTTTTCTGGTCTCTTCTCTCTCCTTATTCCCTTCTGTGTTCTCCTCCCTCTGGATGCCCTTCTGTTCTCTCCTCTCTCTGGATGTCCTTCTGTCTTCTCCTCCCTCTGGATGCCTTCTTTTCTCACCTCTCTTTGTATGCCCTTCTGTCCTCTCCTTTCTCTGGATGCCCCTTTGTTCTCTCCTCTCTCAGGATGCCTTTCTGTTCTCTTCTCTCCAGATTCCCTTCTGTCATCTCCACTCTCTGGATATCCTTCTGTCTTCTCCTCTCTCAAATGCCCATCTGTTCTCTCTGTAGATTGAAAAATTATAAAGGCCATTTTATGAAATATGTGTAGATTTCTCGCCTTAGAAAAACTTATTTTTTCAAGAGTACCTGAGCAGGAAAAATGCAGACATTCCTCAAGCCTCTCCCACAGGTGGGAGAGGCACAAGGCAGGAAGACATTCCTGACTACAGATAAAGATGCTACCACCTAGTTGGGGCTATAACCCTATAGCCTGAAAAAGTGAAGATACTAATCTGAAATGGCAGGATAGGGCACAATGATATGGTAAAAACCACATTTTTTAGAAGAATGCAGGGCGATTTCCACATGACACTAATCATTTAGGGTGAGTACCTCTGAATTGTTCCACAGTTATCATGTTTTGTATCCTTGACAACCCTTCACCCCCCTTGCCACTCACCTGGTTTGTGGTTTTTCCCTTTAAAACCCTCCAAGGACTGGTCGTGGGGGGTCGGACCTTGATTCCAGCTCGGGTACCTGGTCAGACCGCTGGCTGCCATCTCTTTCCCTAATAAACCTCTGCTGATTACATCCAGATATGGTTTCTTGTAACTTTTGGGTGGTCGTGATTTCCTGAGGCTTGAGGAAGGGTCTCCAGAGTTTGGAGCTCTTCATTTGGCGGCTCGTCCAGGATGTGCGACCACTCTAATCCAAAAAACCACACTGGGAGGTGAAGGGACACCTCGGTTCTCTATCTGGTTGTTGTGTGACCTTTTGTCTAAATTGCCTGGTTTTTCCTGTGCCGGGTTGTCTAAATCATCTGATTTCCCGTGTGCCGTTTTGTCTAGGCTTGTCTAAGTTTTTTGGCTTCTAAGTTGTTGGTGCCTGCCTGTCTGAATTATTTGGTTTCTGAAAAGTGCACTTTTAGTTTGGTTTGGCAGTTGTCTTCACCTTGGTAGGAGGAAGGAGCGACCAGCGGATGTGCTAAGGAGGGTCGATGCTGCCACAACCTGGGAAACATCCTAGATGAGGGGGCACTCCAGGGACACCTGGTTGGTACCCATCTGGCAGCTGAGGAGGACATGTTGGTCTTTTTAGAGGAAAGGGCACAAGAGGCCTCCCGGCTATCTGTCTTTCTGAACTGGTGTTGGCTTTCACATTTGAGTCGGATTCTTGTTAGTCTTTGTTTGTGCTTCTTTTGTCTGTGTTTTATGTTATTTGTTGCAATGGGGCAGACTCAGTCTGTGGTAACTCCCTTAAGCCTGACATTAAACTATTGGTCAGAAGTGAAGGACAGAGCTCATGAGCTATCAGTTAACATCAAGAAGGGACCATGGCAGACTTACTGTACCTCAAAATGGCCTACCTTCCATGTGGGATGGCCACCTGAGGAAACTTTTGATCTGTCTACTATCTTTGCTGTTATGGCTATTATTTTCCAGGAAGGACTGAGGTCGCATCCCGATCAACAGCCATACATCGTGGTTTGGCAGGACCTGGTCAAAAATCCCCCTCTCTGGGTGAAACCATGGATAAAAGAGAAGCCAGGCTCCCGAGCCCTGGCTCTCAGTACAGGGTCCAACCTGACACCAAAACGGTCCTAGAAACCAAACCTTTGGCTCTGCCTAAGGTCTATCCCGAGATTTAGGAGCCACCTGAGTGGCCAAACCCACTGCGAAACCTACCACCGACCACCTTCACCACAGCCTCCCCCAGTACTGGCTCTGTGCCCAGAACCTTGGGGAGCAGGAGAAGGAGGACCGGTGGCTGGCACTCAGAGTCGGAGAGGTCTAAACCCTGAAGTACCAGATTTTACTGTTTCTTTGACTCTCCGAGCTATGGGCCTGGCCCCCACTGAGCCGAATACAGTGCAGTTCCTACAATATTGGCCTTTTTTCTTCCTCTGCTCTATATAACTGGAAAATTAACCATCCTCCTTTTTCAGAAAACCCCGCATCCCTGACTGGGCTGGTGGAGTCTGTGATGTACTCACACCAACCCACCTGAGATGATTGCCAGCAGCTCCTCCAAACCCTCTTCACGACAGAGGAGAGAGAGAGAATTTACCTAAAGGCCCGAAAAAATATTCGGAATGCCGTGGGTCAACTCTTGCAGACTCCAGCAGAGATTGATGAAGCTTTTCCCCTCAACCAACCCCAATGGGACCATAACTCGGCTGCAGGTAGGGAGTGGCTGTCCATCTACCGCCAGGCTCTTGTGGCGGGCCTCTGGAGGGCAGCAAGACGCCCCACCAATTTTACCAAGGTAAGAGAGGTTATACAGGGACCCACGAAAGCCGCTTCAGTCTTCTTAGAGCGCCTCATGGAGGCATATCGTAGATACATTCTCTTCGACCCCACCTTGGAAGGACAGAAGGCTTCTGTTATTATGTCCTTCATTAGACAATCTGCTCCAGATATTAGGAAGAAGTTACAAGGCATTGAAGGATTACAGGATTATACAATTAGGGACATGATTAAAGAGGCAGAGAAAGTATACCACAAGAGGAAGACTGAAGAAAAAAAGGCAGAGAGAGAGAAGAAAGAAAGGAGTAAGGAAGAAGATAAATGACAGAGAAGGCAGGAAAAGAATTTGACTAGGATTCTGGCCACAGTTGTAGATGAGGGCAGGTGCCTGGGAACTAGAGGAACTAGACAGGTAGGGAACCTGGGCGAATACAGGAGGCAGGAGCCAAGGAGACCCAGAAGAGCTAGCCACACCCTAGACCAGTGTGCCTATTGCAAGGAAAAATGTCATTGGGCCAGAAGAAGAAGAGACCCAAGGTTCTGGCCCTTGGTGAAAATGAAGATTAGGGGGGTCGAGGCTTGACCCCCCTCCCTGAGCCTAGGGTAATCCTGAGAGTGGAGGGGATCCCCATGAATTTTCTTGTTGACACGGGAGCTGAGTATTCAGTGCTCAAGAAAACCCTGGGGAAGTTGAAAGATAAACAAACCATAGTCATTATAGAGACTGGGCAAAACTCGTATCCCTCGACCACCTCGAGAACTGTGGACCTGGGAAGGGGGCAGGTGTCTCATTCCTTCCTGGTAATACCCGAATGCCCTACCCCATTGTTAGGCAGAGACCTTTTAACCAAGTTAAAGGCACAGATAAGTTTCACCTCCCAGGGGCCAGCTGTACAATGGGGCTCAACCACATCCCCAGTGTTAACCCTCTCCCAAAAAACAGAAGTTGAATATAGACTATTTCAATCTGGTGATCAGAAGCACCCTTCATCAGAATTAGAGATGGGACCTTGGTCCCGGTTCACTGAAGCATGAGCAGAGACTGGGGGATGGGTATGGCCAAGAATGTACCCCCGATAGTCATCGAGCTCAAGGCCGGAGCTACTCCCATCGGTGTTAAACAGTATCCAATGAGCAAAGAAGCCAGGATGGGAACACGTCCCCATATTGAGAGACAACTACAACAAGGGATTCTAGTCCTCTGCAAGTCCCCATGGAATACACCCCTGTTGCCGTTAAAGAAACCAGGCACTGGTGACTACCGACCCGTTCAGGATCTCTGAGAAGTTAACAAACGGGTACTAGATATTCACCCCACAGTGCTGAACCCCTATAACTTGCTCAGTTCTCTGCCCCCGGACAGGACTTGGTACTCAGTTTTAGACCTCAAAGATGCATTCTTCTCCCTGAGACTTCATCCCCAGAGTCAACCTATGTTCGCCTTTGAGTGGAGAGACCCCGAGAATGGCATAGCAGTACAATTGACCTGGACGAGGCTGCCCCAAGGATTCAAAAACTCTCCCACCCTGTTTGATGAAGCACTCCATTGAGACCTAGCCCCTTTCAGGGCTAACAATCCTCAGGTGACTCTTTTAATTTATGTAGATGATCTTCTGATTGCCGCTGAGAATGCTCGAGACTGTGAGAGAGGTACAGAACACCTCCTGACTGAGCTGGGCAAGTTGGGTTATCGTGCATCTATGAAAAAGGCCCAGCTGTGCAGGACCAAGGTGACCTACCTGGGCTACACCTTGAAAGATGGACAGCACTGGCTGACTGAAGCCAGAAAGCAGACCATTATGCAGATCCCGACCCCAATCACCCCTCGTCAAGTAAGAGAATTTCTTGGGACATCTGGGTTCTGCAGACTGTAGATCCCAGGTTTTGCCACCCTGGCAGCACCGTTATACTCCTTGACTAAAGAACAAGGGGAGTTTGTCTGGACAGAGAAACATCAAAAAGCCTTTGATGCTTTGAAAAAGGCTCTGCTGGAAGCCCCAGCCTTGGCCTTACCAGAATTGACCAAGCCTTTCACCCTCTATATAGATGAGAGGAAGGGGGTCACTAGGGGAGTCTTGACTCAGACTCTTAGACCATGGAAGCGCCCAGTGGCATATCTCTCAAAGAAGCTAGACCCGGTAGCCAGTGGTTGGCCTGCCTGTCTAAGGGCCATAGCAGCTACGGCTCTACTAGTGAGAGATGCTGATAAACTAACCTTGGGCCAAAAACTGTCAATAGTGGCCCCCCATGCTTTGGAGAACATAGTCAGACAACTTCCTGATCACTGGATGACAAATGCCAGAATGGCACATTACCAGAGTCTCCTCTTGACTGATCGTATCACCTTCGCCCCACCAGCCATCCTAAACCCTGCCACCCTGCTACCCGAGGTTGACAGCTCTGTGATCCACCAAGGTGAAGAAATTCTGGCTGAAGAAACATCCAGCAGACCAGACTTGACTTATAAGCCCTGGCCAGGGGTGAAGACCTGGTTCACTGATGGGAGAAGCTTCATGGTTGAGGATAAGTGAAAATTGGGGGCAGTAGATGGGAAAAAGACAGTGTGGGCCTCAGCTCTGCCAGAAGGAACCTCAGCGCAGAAAACAGAACTAGTGGCTCTAACACAAGCCCTAAAACTGGCAGAGGGACAACAAGTAAACATCTATACTGACAGCAGATATGTGTTTGCTACTGCTCATGTACACGGTGCTATCTACCGACAGAGAGGGTTATTAACCTCAGCAGGTAAAGACATTAAAAATAAAGAAGAGATTTTAAACCTTTAGAGGCAATCCACGTTCCAAAAAAGGTGGCTATAATCCATTGTCCTGGTCATCAGAAAGGAACTGACTTTGTTGCTAAAGGAAATCAGATGGCTGACATTGAAGCAAAGAAGGCTGCTCAGGGACCCATGATTTTAGCCGTCAAACTCAGGCTCAAGGTCCCTGACCCTATTAAACTGCCATGGGCTAAGCCAGTGCCCCTATCCGAGGAAGAAAGCCTACATTATCTATCTGGGCTTCATCAGTAGACCCACCTGGGACCCAAAAAGATGATGGAGATAGTGGCACAGTCTTGGTATAAGATTCCAAAGCTGAAGAAACTAGCTCACAGGTTAGTACGAGAGTGTAAAGCATGCGCTTTCACAAACGTCGGTCACCACCAAGAGGGAAAAGGAACCAGGCTGCGGAGAGACCGACCTGGTTCATATTGGGAGGTTGATTTCACTGAAGTAAGACAAGCCAGATATGGTAACAAATATCTCCTAGTGTTTATACACAGTTTCTCAGGATGGGTTGAGACATTTCCCACCAAAAAGGAAACTGCTACTGTGGTGGCCAAGAAGATACTGGAAGAGATTCTACCCAGGCTTGGAGTACCTATGGTAATTGGGTCAGAAAATGGGCTCGCCTTCGTCACCCAGGTAAGTCAGGGATTGGTCAGACAATTGGGGTTTGATTGGAAATTACATTGTTCTTACCGACCCCAGAGTTCAGGACAGGTAGAGAGGATGAATAGAACCATTAAGGAGGCCCTGACTAAATTGTCCATTGAAACTGGTGGAAGTGATTGGACAGCCTTGCTCCCTCTTGCCCTATTCTGGGTTCAAAATACGCCCGGAGTCCTGGGACTTACTCCTTTTGAGATTCTTTATGGATCCCCACTTCCCAGCTATGAGACCCTTGAGAGTGTAGCATGCTCTGATGATGGCTATATTCCTCCCCTGCCTGATCTAGCCCGACTAAAGGCCTTTGAAACTGTAAAGAAAAAGATCTGGGGAGATTTCAAGAACTCTTGTGCTCCAAAAGAAGATCCAGTGTCGCACCAGTTTGAGGTAGAGATGCCGTACTGGTGAGGAGACATCGGACAGGCAACCTTGAGCCACTGTGGAAAGGCCCATACCTGGTCCTGTTGACCACCCTTACAGCAGTGAAAGTGGACAGCATAGATTCGTAGATCCATGCTTCCCACGTGAAAAGAGCACCTCCAGACTCTCAGCAAGATGAATGGGCCTTGGAGAAGACTGACAACCCTCTTAAACTACGCTTGTGTCATAAACACTGCTCTGAGTAAGAACCCCAATCCCCATACCCCTCAACAACTCATCTGACAAATTGAGGACCCAATTACTGAGGCCGTTATAAACAGCACCCAACAGGTCACCCCTCTGGGAACATGGTGGCCTGCCCTATACTTCTGTCTCCATCAGATCAACCCTGAGACTAGGAGTTTCCCCCCAAACTTAGTGTGCAGCTATGGGTTTTACAGTTGTCCTGAATCTGATAAGGATACACATTGTGGGGGACCCCAAGTCTTCTTCTGTGGGAAGTGGAGCTGCATTACCTCAAATGATAGAGATTGGAAGTGGGCTACATCATCCGCTGGGGATAGACTGACTTTTTCTTTTGCTAACTCAGGACCAGGCCCACATGCGATAATGAGACTGTATAAAGACAAGCCATGCTCCCCAACCAATTTAGACTACATAAAGATGCAATTCACTGAGAAGGGAAAAGCGACAGACTTTTCTAGATGGTACAATGGTGTGACCTGGGACATAGTCTTTTATAAATCTGGAGGTGGGGTGGGATCTCGCCTTCTTGTCCGTCTAAAAATAGAGAGCCCTCCAGCCCAATCTATAGGCCCCAATAGTGTGTTATCTGAACAGAATTCACCCCCACCAGCTGCCCCAGTGACACCTCCTAGGCCCACGGAAGGTAACATCCTCAGTTGCATTCTCACTCCAGCCACATCCATTCCAACCTAGATGTGGCTGTTAAATTTAATTCAAGGGGCCTTTACTATATTAAATGGATCTCAACCTAACATGACTAAATCCTGTTGGCTCTGTCTCTCCTCAGGACCCCCTTATTATGAAGATATTGCAATGACAGGGACTTTTAACAACACCACCAGCCACAGCGCTTGTATATAGAACAGTAAAAGTAGATTAACCCTTATTGTAGTTTCAGGACAAGAGGTCTGCATAGGAAACCCACCAGAAGCTTATAAACATCTATGCAACCAGACTCTTAAGAGCCTGAAGACCTCTGTTAACGGATTCTTAGTTCCTGAAATTGATAAATGGTGTGCTTGCAGCTCTGGGCTAATACCACGTGTTTCCACTGCTATCTTTGATGAGAACAAAGATTATTTTATACTTGTTCAGTTAATCCCCCGGGTTTACTAGCATCCACAGGTACTCTTGAACATGAGTTTGAGAAACACCCTAGACGCTTCAGCAGTGAACCTGTTTCCTTGACTCTAGACATTATATTGGGCCTGGGAGTGGCTACAGGTGTGAGGACAGGTGCTGCTACATTGATACAGACTCCTCATTATTTTCATCAGTTGAGAACTGCCATTGATGTAGATTTGAGAGCCCTGGAACAGTCAGTAACAAAGTTGAAAGAGTCATTGGCTTCCCTCTCAGAAGTTGTTCTACAAAATAGAAGAGGACTAGACTTGCTGTTTCTTAGGGAAGGGGGGTTGTGCACTAGTCTAAGAGAAGAATGTTGCTTCTATGTAGACCATTCAGGAGTGATAAAGGACTCTATGAGTAAACCCAGAGAAAGGTTACACCAGAGACAAGAATGTAGAGAGGCGCAGCAAGGTTGGTTCGAAAGTTGGTTCAAAAAGTCCCCTTGGTTGACAACCCTATTATCCTCCCTTGCTGGACCTCTTGTGATTTTACTCTTGCTTTTAACTATAGGCCCCTACATTTTAAATAGATTAGTAACTTTTGTTAGAGAAAAGATAAATGCTGTTCAGCTTTTTGTGTTGCGCCACCAATATAAGACTTTGGGTCAAGAAAATGATAATTATGATGACACTGGAGTTTAGACTTTTCTAAAGATCCTAATCAGAAAAAAGTGGGGTGATAATAGACTTATTAATAATTGAGTTTTTATAATTAAAAACATAGCCAAATTGGAAGAAATGAGGATGTAGAGTGAAAAATTATAAAGGCCATTTTATGAAATATGTGTAGATTTCTTGTCTTAGAAAAACTTACTTTGTCGAGAGTACCTGAGCAGGAAAAATGCAGACATTCCTCTAAAATAGGTGGGAGAGGCTCAAGGTAGGAAGACATTCCTGACTACAGATAAAGATGCTACCACCTAGGTGCGGCTATAGCCCTATAGCCAGAAAAAGTAAAGATAGTAATCTGAAATGGCAGGATAGGGCACAAATACATGGTAAAAACCACATTTTTGAGAAGAATGAAGGGCGATTTCCACATGACACTAATCATTTAGAGTGAGTACCTCTGAATCTTTCCACTGTTTTCATGTTTTGTATCCTTGATAACCCCTCACCCCCTTCCCACTCCCCTGGTTTGTGGTTTTTCCCTTTAAAACCCTCCAAGGACTGGTCGTGGGGGTCGGATCATGACTCCAGCACAAGTACCTGGTCAGACCACTGGTGGCCACCTCTTTCCATAATAAAACTCTGCTGATTACATCCAGATATGGTTTCTTGTGATTTTTGAGTGGTTGCAATTTCCAGAGGCTTGAGGAAGGGTCTGAGAGTTTGGAGCACTTCATCTCCTCTATCTGGATTCACTTCTGTATTCTCTTCTCTCTGGATTCCCTTCTGTTCTCTCCCCTCTCTTGGTGAACTTTTGTCCTCTCCTCTCTCTGGATGCCCTTCTGTACTCTCCTCTCTCTGGATTCCCTTCTGTCTTCTCCTCTCTCTGAATGCCCTTGTAGTCCCTCCACTTTCTTGATGCCCTTCTTCCTCTCCTCTCTCTGGATGCCCTTATGTTCCCTTCTCTCTCTGGATGCCTTTCTATCTTCTCCTCATTCTGGATGCCCTTCTCTTCTCTCCTCTCTCTGGATGCCCTTCTCTTCTCTCCTCTCTTTGGATACCCTTCTGATCTCTACTCTCTCTAGATGCACTTCTGTCTTCTCCTCTCTCTAAATTACCTTCTGTTCTCTTTTCTCTGGATGCTCTTCAGTTCTCTCATCTCACTGGATGCCCTTCTGTCCTCTCCTCTCTCTGGTTGCCCTACTGTATTCTCCTTTCTCTGGATGCCCTTCTATCCTCTTCTCTCGCTGGGTGTCCTTCAGTCTTCTGCACACTCTGAATGCCCTTCTGTTCTATCCTCTTTCTTGATTCTCTTCTGTTCTGTCATCTCTCTGGATGCCCTTTGATCTCTCTTCTCTCGGGATGCCCTCTGTTCTCTCCTCTTTCTGTATGCACTTCTGTCTTCTCCTTTCTTTGGATGCCCTTATGTTCTCTCCTCTCTTTTGATGCCTTTCTGTCCTCTACTCTCTCTGGATACCCTTCAGTCCTCTTCTCTCTCTGGATTTTCTTCTGCCTTCTCCTCCCTGTGAATGCGCTTCTAGTCTCTACACTCTCTGGATGCCCTTCAGTGTTCTATCTGTGAATGCCCTTCTAGTCTCTCCTTTCTCTGGATGCCCTTTTTCCTCTCCTCTCTCTGGATGCCCTTCTGTCTTCTCCACCCTCTGGATGCCCTTCTTTTCTCTCCTCACTCGAGAGTCCCTTCTGTGTTCTCCTCTCTCTGGATGCATTTCTGTTCTCTACTATCTCTGGCTGCCCTTCTGTCCTCTCCTCACTCTGGTAGGCCTTCTGTCTTCTCCTCTCTCCAGATGCCATTCTGTACTCTTCTCTCTCTGGATGCCCTTCAGTCCTCTTTTCTCTCTGGATTCCCTTCTGTCTTCTCTCTGTGAATGCCCTTCTATTCTCTCCTCTCTCTGGATGCCCTTCTTTAAATCCTCTCTCGGGATGCCCTTCTGTTCTCTCCTCTCTCTGGATGCCTTTCTGTGTTCTCCTCTCTCTGGATGCCCTTCTGTTCTCTCCTCTCTCTGGATGCCTTTCTGTGTTCTTCTCTCTCTGGATGCCCTTCTGTTCTCTCCTCTCTCTGGCTGCCCTTCTGTCCTTTCCACTCTCTGGAAAACCTTCTGTCTTCTCCTCTCTCCAGATGACTTTCTGTCCTTCTTTATCTGCATGCCCTTCAGTTTTCTCCTCTCTCTGGATGCCCTTCTGGTCTCTCTTCCCTCGGGATGCTCTTCTGTTCTCTTCTCTCTCCGGATGGACTTCTGTCCTCTCCTCTCTCCAAATGCCCCTCTGTTCTCTCCCCGCTCTGGATTCCCTTCTGTCTTCTCCTCTCTCTGAATGCCCTTCTAGTCTCTCCTCTTTCTAGATGCCCTTCTTCATCTCCTCTCTCTGGATGCCCTTCTGTTCCCTTCTATCTCTGGATGCCCTTCTCTACTCTACTCTATCTGGATGCCCTTCTCTTCTCTCCTCTCTCTAGATGCCCTTCTGTTTTCTCCTCTTTTTGGAATACCTTCTGTCTTCTCCTCAATCTGAATGCCCTTCTGCACTCTCTTTCTCCCGATGCCTTTCTGTTCTCTCCTGTCTACTGATGCCCTTCTGTCTTCTCCTCTTTCCGGATGCCCTTGTGTTCTCTGCTTTTTCTAGATGACCTTCTGTCCTCTCCTTTCTCTGTATGCCCTTCTGTTTTCTCCTTTCTCTGGATACCCTTCTTTCTTCTCCTCTCTCTGGATGCCCTTCTGGTCTCTCCTCTCTCTGAATGCCCTTCTGTTCTCTCTTGTCTCCTGATGCCCTTCTGTCTTCTTCTATCTCTGGATTCACTTCTGTTCTCTTCTCTCTCTGGATGACTTTCTGTCCTCTCCTCTCTCTCTGGATGCACTTCTGTCTGCTCTGCTCCCTTGATGACCTTCTGTTCTCTCCTTTCTCTGGATGTCCTTGTGTCTCCTCCACTCTCTAGATGTCATTCTGTCCTCTATTCTCTCAGATGCCCTCTCTTCTCTCATATCTTCAGATGCCCTCTATCCTCTACTCTCTCTGATTGCCCTTCTGTTCCCTCCTCTCTCTTGATGCCCTTCTCTCTTCTCCTTTCTTCCGATGTCCTTCTGTTCTCTCCTGTCTACTGATGCCCTTCCGTCTTCTCCTCTTTCTGGATGTCCTTGTGTTCTCTGCTCTTTCTAGATGCCCTTCTGTCCTCTCCTCTCTCTGGATGCCCTTCTGTTCACCTCTCTCCCTGGATGCCCTTCTGTCCTCTTCCTTCTCCAGATGCCCTTCTGTCCTCTCCTCTATTTGATGCCCTTCTGTCTTCTCCTCTCTCTGGATGACCTTCATTTCTCTCCTCACTCAGGATACCCTTCTTTCTTCTACTGTCTCTGGATGTCCTTCTGTCCTTTCCTCTCACTGGATGCCCTTCTGTCCCCTTTGCTATCTGGATGTTGTCACTCTTCTGCTCTCTCTGGTTGCCCTTCTTTTCTCTCCTCTGTCTGGATTCTCTTCTGTTATCTTTCTGGATGCCCTTCTGTTCTCTCCTCTCTCTGGATGCCCTTCTGTCCTCTCCTCTTTCTGGATGCCCATCTGCTCTCTCCTCTCTCTGGATGCCAGTCTGTCCTCTCCTTTCTCTGTATGCCTTTCTGTCTTCTCCTCTTTCTGGATGCCCTTCTGTTCTCTCCTCTCCTTGTATTCCCTTCTGTCTTCTCCTCTCTTGATGCCCTTCTGCTCTCTCCTATCTCTGGATGGCCTTCTGTTCTCTCCTTTCTCCGGATGCCCTTCTGTTTTTTCATTTCTCTGGATGCCCTTCTGTTATCTCCTCATTCTGATGTCCTTCTGTTCTCTCCTCTCTCCGGATGCCCTACAATTCTCTCCTCACTCTGGATTCCCTTCTATCTTCTCCTCTCTTTGGATGGTTTTCTTTTCTCTTCTCTCACTGTATGCCCTTCTGTCCTCTCCTATCTCTGGATTCCCTTCTGCTCTTTCCTCTCTCTGGATGCCCTTGTGTCCTCTCCTCTCTCCGGATGCCCTTCTGTTCTCTCCTCACTTTGGATTCCCTTCTGTCTTCTCCTCTCTCTGGATGCCCTTCTGCACTCTCCTCTCTCTGAATGCCCTTCTGTCTTCTCCTTTCTCTGGATTCACTTCTGTTCTCTCCTTTCTCTAGATGCCCTTCTGTTCAATCATGTCTTCGGGTGCATTTCTGTTCTCTCTTCCCTCTGAATGCTTGTCTGTTCTCTTCTCTCTCTGGATGCCTTTCTGTCCTCTCCTCTTTCTCTGGATGCCCTTCTGTCTTCTCTGCTTTCTGGATGCCCTTCTGTCCTCTCCTTTCTCTGGATGCCTTTCTGTCTTCTCCTCTCTCTGGATGCCCTTCTGTCCTCTCTTCTCTCTGGATGATCTTCTGTTCTCCACTCTCTCTACATTCACTTCTGTTCTCTCCTCTATCTAGATGCCCTTCTGTCCTCTCCTATTTCTGGGTTCTCTTCTGTACTCTTCTCTTTGGATTCCCTTCTGTCTTTTCCTTTCTCTGGATGCCCTTCTGTTCTCTCCTCTTTCTGTTTACCCTTATGTTCTCTCCTTTTTCTGGATTCTCTTCCATTCTTTCCTCTCCCTGGATTCCCTTCTGTCTTCTCCTATCTCTGGATGCCCTTCTGTTCTCTCCTCTTTCTCAATGCCCTTTAGTTCTCTCCTCTCTTATAGATGCCCTTTTTTTCTTCTCCTCTAACTGGTTGCTCTTCTGTTCTCTCCTCCCTCTGGATACCCTTCTGCCTTCTACTCTTCTTGCTGGATGCCCTTCTGTCCTCTCTTCTTTCTTGGTTCTCTTCTGTTCTCTGCTCTCTGGATTACCTTCTGTTCTTTCCTCTCTCCGGATGCCTTTCTCTCCTCTCCTTTCTGTGGATGCCCTTCTGTCTTCTCCTCTCTTGGGATACCCTTCTGTTCACTCCTTTCTCTACAGGACATTACGTCCTCTTTCCTCTGTGGATGTCCTTCTGTCTTCTCCACTCACTGAATGCCCTTCTGTTCTATCCTCTCTCTGGATGACCTTTTGTGTTCTCCTGTCTCTGGTTGCCCTTCTGTTCTCTCCTCTCTCTGAATGCCCTTATGTCCTGTCCTCTCTCTGGTAGCCATTCTGCCTTCTCCTCACTCTTGATGGCTTTCTGTTCTGTCCACTTTCTGGATGCCCTTCTGCTCTCTCCTCTCTCTGGATGCCCTTCTGTTCTCTCCTCTCTCCGGATTCCCTTCTGTCTCCTCCTCGCTCTGGATGCCCTTCTGCTCTCTCCTCTTTCTAAATGCCCTTCTGTTCTCTCCTCTCTCCGGATGCCCTTCTGTCTTCCCCACTCTCAGGATGACTTTCTGTTCTCTCATCTCTCTGGATGCCATTCAGTCCTTTCCTCTCTCTTGATTCCCTTCTGCTCTCTCCTTTCCCTAGATGCCCTTCTGTCCTCTCCTCTCTCTAGATGCCCTTCTGTCTTCTTTTCGCTGTGGATTCCCTTCTGTTCTCCCCTCTTTTTGGATTACCATTTTGTATTCTCCTCTCTCTGAATGACCTTCTTTCATCTCCTCTCTCTCTCGATGCCCTTCTAAATTTTCCTCTCTCCCATTGCCCTTCTGTTCTCTCCTCTTATCTGATGCCCTGATGTCATCTCTTCTTTCTCGATTACCTTCTGTTATCTCATCTCACTGGATGCCTTTCTGTCCTCTCCTCCCTCTGGATGCTCATCTGTCTTTTCCTCTCTCCAGATGCCCTTCTGTTCTTTCCTCTCTCTGGATGCCCTTCTGTTCTTTCCTCTCTCGGGATTCCCTTTTGTATTCTCCTCCCTCTGGATGCCCTTGTGTTCTCTCCTTTTTCTGTATGCCCTTCAGTTTTTACCTCTCTCTGGATGCCCTTCTGTCTTCTCCACTGTCTATATGGCTTTCTGTTCTCCCCTCTCTCTGGATGCCCTTCTGTCCTCTCCGCTCTCTGGATGCCCTTCTGCACTCTTGTTTCCCTGGATGCCCTACTGTCCTCTCCTGTCTCTGGATTCCCTTCTGTCTTCTTTTCTCTGTGGATGCCCTTCTATTCCTCCCTCTCTCTAGATTCCCTTTTTGTCTTCTTCTGTCCCTGGATGCATTTCTGTATTCTCTTCTTTCTAGATGCTCTTCTGTACTCTATTCTCTCTGGATGCCCTTCTGTCTTCTCTTCCCTTTGGATGCCCTTCAGTCTTCTGCTCTCTCCTGATGCCCTTCTGTTCTCTAATCTCTACTGATGCCCTTCTGTCTTCTCCTATTTCTGGATGCCCCTTTGTTCTCTAGTCTCTCTAGTTGCCCTTCTTTCCTCTCCACTCTCTGGATGGCCTTCTGTTCTCTCCTATCTATAGATGTCTTTCATCTTCTCCTCTCTCTGGATGGCTTTCTGTTCTCTTCTCTCTCTGGATGCCCTTCTGTCTTCTCTCTCTTGAAGCCCTTCTGTTCTCCCCTCTCTATGGATTCCCATTTTGTCTTCTCCTCACTCTCGATGCCCTTCTGTTCTCTGATCTCTCTTGATGCCCTTCTGTCCTCTAATCTCTCTGGATGCATTTATGTTCTCTCGACTAACTGGATGCCCAATTTGTCATCTTCTCTCTCTGGATGACCTTCTGTCATCTCCTCTCTCTCGGGATGCCCTTCTGTCTTTTCCTCTCTCCCATTGCCCTTCTGTTCTCTCCTCTCATCTGATGCCCTTATGTCTTCTCCTCTCTCTGGATGACCTTCTTTTCTCTCTCCTCACTGGATGCCCTTCTGTTTTCTCCTCTTTCTGGATGCCCTTCTCTATTTTCCTCTCTCTGGATGCCCTTCTGTCCTCTTCTCTCTCTGGATGTCCTTCTGTTCTATCCACTCTCTGGATGCCCTTCTGTCTTCTCATCTCTCTGGATGCCCTTCTGTTCTCTCATCTCTCTAGATGCTCTTCTGTCCTCTATTCTCTATGGATGCCTTATGTTCTCTAGTCTCTCCGGATGCCATTCTCTACTCTCCTCACTCTGGATTCCCTTCTGTTTTTTCCTCTCTACTCATGCCATTCTGTTCTCTACTCTCTACGGATGCCCTTCTGTATTCTCCTATTTCTGGATGCCCTACTGTTCTCTGGTCCCTCTAGTTTCTCTTCTGTTCTCTCCTCTCTCTGGATGCCCTTCTATTGCCTCCTATCTCTGGATGCCCTTCTGTCTTCTCCACTCTCTGGATGGCTTTCTGTTCTCCCATCTCTCTGGATGCCTGTCTGTTTCCTCCTCTCTCTGGATGCCCTTCTGCTCTCTCCTTTCCCTAGATGCACTTCTGTCCTCTCCTCTCTGTGGATGCCCTTATGTCTTCTCCTCTCTCTGGATGCACTTCTGTCTTCTACTCTCCCCCGATGCCATTCTGTTCTCTACTTTCTGCTGATGCACTTCTGTCTTCTTCTATTTCTGGATGTCCTTCTGTTCTCTGGTCTCTCTAGTTGCCCTTCTGTCTTCTCTTCTCTCTGGATGCCCTTCTGTTCTCCCCTATCTCGGGATGTCCTTCTGTCTTCTCCTCTCTCTGGATAGCTTTTTGTTCTCTCCTAACTTTGGATTCCCTTCTGTACTCTCCTATCTCTGGATGCCCTTCTGCTCACTCCTCTCTGTGGATGCCCTTCTATCCTCTCCTCTCTCTGGATTCCATTTTGTCTTCTCCTCCCTATGGATGCCCTTCTGTCTTCTCCTCTCTCCTGATGCCCTTCTGTTCTTCCTCTCTTCTGATACCCTTCTGACTTCTGCTGTTTCTGTATGGCCTTCTGTACTCTTTTCTGTGGATGAACTTCTTCCCTCTTCTCTCTCTGGATGACCTGCTCTCTCTTTTCTCTAAATGCCATTCTGTCCTCTCCTCTCCCTGGATGCTCTTCTATCTTCTCCTATCTTCTGATGCCCTTCTGTTTTCTCCTCTTTCTTGATGCCCTTCTCTTCTCTCCTCACTCTAAATGCCCTTGTCTCCTCTGCTCTCTCTGCATGCCATTCTCTTCTGTTATCTCCCTGAATGCACTTCTGTCCTCTCCTCTCTCAGGATGCCTGTCTGTCCTCTTCTTCATACAGATGCCTTCTCTCTTCTCCTCTTTCTGGATGCCCTTCTGTTCTCTCCTCTCTCTGGATGCCCTTCTGTGTTCTCCTCCCTCTGGATGCCCTTCTGTTCTTTCCTCTCTCTGGATGCCCTTCTGTCTTCTCCTATCTTCCAATGCTCTTCTGTTCTTTACTCTCACTTAATGCTCTTCTGTCCTCTCCTCTCTCTGGATGACCTTCTGTCATCTTCTCCATCTGGATGCCTCTCTCTTCTCTTTCCAATGCCCTTCTGTTCTCTACTCTGTCTGGATGCCCTTCTGTATTCTGCTATCACTGGATTCCTTACAATTCTCTTTTAACTCTGGATACCCTTCTGTCTTCTTCTCCTTCTAGATGCCCTTCTGTTCTCTCCTCTCACTGGAAACCCTTCTGTCCTCTCCTCTCTCTGGATGCCCTTCTGTCTTCTCTCTCTGGATGCCCTTGTGTTCTCTTATCTCTCCAGAAGCCCTCTGTCCTTCATTCTCTCTGGATGCCTTTATGTTCTCTCGTCTCTCCAGAAGCCCTTCTGTCCTCTATGCTCTCTGATGCCCTTCTCTCTTCTTTCTCTGGAGGCCCTTCTCTCTTCTCCTCTCTCCTGATGCCCTTCTGTTGTCTCCTCTCTACTGATGCCATTCTGTCTTCTCCTATTTCTGGATGCTCTTCTGTTCTCTGGTCTCTCTAGTTGCCCTTCTGTCCTCTATGCTCTCTGATCCCCTTCTGTCTTCTCCTTTCTCTGGATGACCTTCTCTCCTCTCCTTTCTGCCGATGCCCTTCTCTTCTCTTCTCTCTACTGATGACATTCTGTCTACTCCTCTTTCTGGATTCTCTTCTGTTCTCTGGTCTCTCTTGATGCCCTTCTGTCCTCTCCTCTCGCTGGATACCCTTCTGTCATCTTCTCCATCTGGATGGCTCTCTCTTCTCTTTCCAAATGCCCTTCTGTTCTCTACTCTGTCTGGATGCCCTTCTGTATTCTGCTATCTCTGGATGCCCTACAATTCTCTTTTCACTCTGGATTCTCTTCTGCCTTCTCCTCTCTCTGGATTCCATTCTGTTCTCTCCTCTCACTGGAAACCCTTCTGTCCTCTCCTGTCTCTGGATGTCCTTTTGTCTTCTTTCTCCAGCTGCTTTTATGTCCTCTTGTCTCTCTGGATGTCCTTTAGTCTTCTCCTCTCTCTGGAATCCCTTCTGTTCTCTCCTCACACTGGAAGCCCTTCTGTCCTCTTCTCTCTCTGGATGCCCTTTTGTCTTCTCTCTCCAGATGCTCCTATGTCCTCTTGTCTCTCTGGATGTTTTTTAGTGTTCTGCTCTCAATGGATGCACTTCTGTTCTCTCCTCTTTCTGGATTCTTTCCTGTTCTCTCATCTCTCTGGATGCCGTTCTGTTCTCTGCTCTCTCTTGATGCCCTTCTGTCCTCTCTTCTCTCTGGATGCCCTTCTGTTCTCTCTTCTCTCTGTATGCCCTTCTGTCATCACCTCTCCCCGAATGCCCTTCTGTTCTTTCTTCTCTCAGGATTCTGTTCTGTCTTCTCCTGTCTCTGGGTGCCCTTCTGTCCTCTGCTCTCTCATGATGCCCTTCTGTCCTCTCCTCTCTCTGCATGCCCTTTTGTTCTCTCCTCACTCTGGATGCCCTTCTGCTCTTTCCCCTCTCTGGATGCCCTTCTGTCTTCTCCTCTCTCTGAATGACCTTCTGTTCTCTCCTCTCTCTGGATTCCCTTCTGTCTTCTCCTCTCTCTGGATTCCCTTCTGTTCTCTAATCTCACAGGAAGCCCTTCTTTCCTCTTTTTTCTCTGGATGCCCTTATGTCTTCTCCTCTCTCCGGCTGCTCTTATGTCCTCTTGACATTCTGGATGTCCTTTAGTCTTTTCCTCTCTCTGGATTCCCTTCTGTCTTCTCCTCTCTCTGGATTCCCTTCTGTTCTCTCCTCTCACTGGACGCCCTTCTGTCCTCTTCTCTCTCTGGATGCCCTTTTGTCTTCTCCTCTCTCCGGATGCTCTTATGTCCTTTTGTCTCTCTGGATGTTTTTTAGTTTTCTGCTTTCAATAGATGTCCTTCTGTTCTCTCCACTTTCTGGATTTTCTCCTGTTCTCTCATCTCTCTGGATGCTCTTCTGTTCTCACCTCCCTCAGAATGCCCTTCTGTCCTCCCTGTTCACTGTATGCCCTTCTGTCTACCCTTTCTCTGGATGCCCTTCAGTTCTTTCCTCTGTACTGATGCCCTTTTGTCCTCTCCTCTCTTTCCATGCCCTTCTGTTCTCTCCTCTCTCTGGATGCCCATCTGTTCTCTTCTCTTTCCGAATGCCCTTCTGTCCTCTCCACTCTCTGGATGACCTTTTGTCTTTTTCTCTCTCCAGATGCCCATCTGTGTTCTGCTCTTTCTGGATGCCCTTCTGTTCTCTGCTCTCTCTTGATAGCCTTCTGTCCTCTCCTCTCTCTTGATGCCCTTCCATTCTCTCCTCTCTCTGGATGCCCTTCTGTCTTCTCCTGTCTCTGGATGCCCTTCTGTTCTCTGGTCTCTCTAGTTGCTCTTCTGTCCTCTCCTCTCTCAGGATGCCCTTCTGCTCTCTTCTCTCTCTTGAGGCCCTTCTGTCCTCTCCTCTCTCTGGATGTCCTTCTGTCATCTTCTCCATCTGGATGCCTCTCTCTTCTCTTTCTGAATGCCTTTCTGTTCTCTACTCTCTCTGGATGCCCTTCTCTATTCTGCTATCTCTGAATGCCCTACAATTCTCTTTTAACTCTGGATACCCTTCTGTCTTCTCCTCCTTGTGGATGCCTTTCTGTTCTCTCCTCTGTCTCACAGAAGACAGAATTGCATCCAGAGAGAGGAAAAGAGAGAAGGGCATCTGGAGAGAAGAGAGGACAGAAGGGCATCCAGTGAGAGGAGAGAACAGTAGGGCACCCAGAGAGAGGAGAAGACATAAGAGAATGCATAGTGAGGAGAGTATTGTGGGGTTCCAGAGAGAGGATAGAACAGAAAGGCATCCGGAGTGAGGAGAGAACAGAAGTCATTCAGAAAGAGGAGAGGACAGAAGGGCATCCAGGGCGAGGAGAGGACAGAATGGCATCTGGAGAGACAAGAGGACAGAAAGTCATCCAGGGAAAGGGGAGAGCAGAAGGGCATCCATTGAGAAGAGAGGACAGAAGGGCATCCGGAGAGACGAGAGAACATAAAGGCATCCAGAGATAATAGAGGACAGAAGGGCATCTAGACAGATGAGAGAACAGAAGGGTATCCAGAGAGAGGAGAAGACAAAAAGGGAATCCAGAGAGAGGGGAGAACAGAAGGGCATCCACAGTGAAGAGAAGACAGAAGGTCATCCAGAGAGACGAGATGACAAAAAGGCATCCAGGGAAAGGAGAGAGCAGAACGGCATCCATTGAGAAGAGAGTACAGAAGGGCATCCAGAAGGAGGGGAGAACAGAAAGCCATCTAGAGAATGGAGAAGACAGAAGGGCATCAAGAGAGAGGAGAGAACAGAAGGGCATCCAGAAACAGGATAAGTGAGAATGCATACAGATGGAGAAGGGGACAGAAGGGCATCCTGAGAGAGGAGAGGACAGAAGGGCATCCAGGGAGAGAACAGAAGAGAATGTCATCCAGAGAGAGCAGAGGACAGAAGGGCATCTAGCGTGAACAGAGAACAGAAGGGCATCAAGAAAGAGGAGAATTCAGAAGGGCATAGGTAGATAGAAGACAGAAGGGCATCCAGAGAGAGGCGAGGGCAGAATGGCCTCCAGAAAGAAGAGAGAGCAGAAGGGCATCCAGAGAGATGACAGGAAAGAAGGGCATCCACAGAAAAGAGTACAGAAGGCAATACAGAGACAAGAGAAGACAGAAGGGCATCTAGATAGAGGGGAGAACAGAAGGGCATCCAGAAAGAGGAGAGAATAGATGGGCATCCAGAGAGAGGAGAGGACAGAAGTTCATCTAGAGAAGGGAGAGTACAGAACGGCATCCAGAGAGAGGAGAAGACAGAAGGGAATCCATAGTGAAGTGAGAATTGTGGGGCATCCAGTGAGAGGAGAATACAGAAGGGCATTGGGAGAGAGGAGAAGACAGAAGATCATCCCGAGAGAGGAGAGGACAGAATGGCATCCAGAAAGAGGAGGGCACAGAAGGGCATTGGGAGAGAGGAGAAGACAGAAGATCATCCCGAGAGAGGAGAGGACAGAATGGCATCCAGAAAGAGGAGGGCACAGAAGGGCATTCGAAGAGAAGAGAGAACAGAAGGGCATCCAGAGAGAGGAATATGGCGAATGCTGTCACGCTCACGCAGCTCCCAACAGGGCATCAAGAGACAGGAGAAAACAGAGGGGCATCAAAAGAGAGGACAGAACAGAAGGGCATCAGGAGAGAGGAAAAGACAGAAGGGCATCCAGAGAGAGCAGAAGACAGAAGGGCATTGGGAGAAAGGAGAAGAGAGAAGAGCATCCAGAGAGAGCAGAAGACAGAAGGGCATCCAGAGAGAGGAGAGGACAGAAGGGCATCCGGATAGATGAGAGAACATAATGGTATCAAGAGAGAATAGGGGCCAGAAGGGCATCTAGAGAGATGAGAGAACAGAAGGGCATCCAGAGAGAGGAGAAGACAAAAAGGGAATCCAGAGAGAGGGGAGAACAGAAGAGCATCCACAGAGAGGAACAGACAGAAGGGCATTTACAGAGAGGAAAGAACAGAAGGGCATTCAGAGAGAGGAGAGAATAAAAGGGAATCCAGAAAGAGGAGAGAACAGTAGAGCATCCAGAGAGAGAAGAAGATAGAAGGGAATCCAGAGAGAGGAGAGAACAGAGGGTCATGCAGAGAGTGGAAGGAACAGGAGGGTATCCAGAGAGAGGAGAGGACAGAAGGGCATCAAGAGAGTGGAGGTAACAGAAAGCCATCCAGACAAAGGAGAAGACAAAAGGGCATAGAGAGAGAGGAGACGACACAAGGGCATCCTGAGAGAGGAAAGAACACAAGGGCATACAGAGAGCTGAGAGAACAGAAGAGAATCCAGAAAGAGGATAGAACAGAAGGGCATCCAGAGCGAGCAGAAGACTGAAGGACATCCAGAGAGAGAAGAGGACAGAAGGGCATCCGGAGAGAGGAGAAGACAGAAGGGCTTCCAGAGAGAGGAGAGAACAGAAGGGCTTCCAGTGAGAGGAGAGAACAGAAGGGAATCCAGAGAGAGGAGAACACAGAAGGGCATCCAGAGAGAGGAGAGATCAGAGGGGATTCCAGAGAGTGGAGAAGACAGAAGGGCATCCAGAGAGAGGAGAGGACAGAAGGGCATCCTGAGAGAGTAAAGAACGGAAGGGTATTCAGTGAAAAGACAACTGAAGAGAACCCAGAAAGAGGGGAGGACAGAAGGGCAGCCAGAGAGAGGAGAGAATAGAAGGGCATCCAGAAAGAGGAGAGAACAGAAGGGTATCCAGAGAAAAGAGAGGACAGAAGGGCATCTAGAGAGAGCAGAGAACACAAGGGAATCCAGAAAGAGGAGAAGACAATAGGGCATAAAGAGAGAGAAGTGGACAGAATGGCATCCGGAGAGAAGAAAAGAGAGAAGTGCATCCAGAGAGAAGAGAGCACAGAAGGGCAATCAGTGAGAGGAGAGAACAGAAGAACATCCAGAGAGAGGAGAAGACAGAAGGGAATGCAGAGCAAGGAGAGAATTGGAGGGTTCTAGAGAGATGAGAGAACAGAAGGGCATCCAGAGTGAGGAGAGAACAGAAGGCAATCCAAAGAGAGGAGAGAACAGAAGAGAATACAGAAAGAGGAGAGAACAGAAAGGCATGCAGAGAGAAGAGAGAACAGAATGGCATCAAGAGAGAGCAGAGAATACAAGGGCATCCAGAAAGATGAGAAGACAGTAGGGAAACCAGAGAGAGAAGTGGACAGAATGCCTTACGGAGAAAGGAAAAGACAGAAGGGCATCCAGAGAGAGGAGAGGACAGAAGGTCATCCAGTGAGAGGAGAGAACAGAAGGGCATTCAGAGAGAGGAGAGGAGAGATGGGCATCCAGAGAGAGCAGAGAACAGAAGGGTAACTAGAGAGTCCAGAGTTCAGAATGGCATTCAGAAATAGGAGAAGACAGAAGGGCATCAGCAGAGAAAAAAGAACAGAAGGGCATCGAGAGAGAGGAGAAGACAGAAGGGCATCCAGTGAGAGCAGAACACAGAAGGGCATCCAGAGAGAGAAGAGGACAGAAGGGCATCCAGAGAGTGGAGAAGACAGAAGAGAATCCAGAGAGAGGAGAGAACAGAAGGTCATAAAAAGAGAGGAGAAGACAGAAGGGAATCCAGAGAGAGGAGTGAATAGGAAGCCATCCAGAGAGAGGCGAAGACAGAAAGGCCTCCATAGAGAGGAGAGGAGAGCAGGGCATCCAGAGAGAGGAGAAGACAGAAGCGAATCCAATGAGAGGAGAGTACAGAAGGGCATTCAGAGAGAGAAGAGAAAATAAGGGCATCCAGAGAGTGGAGAAGAAAGAAGGGCTTCCAGAGAGAGGAGACAACAAAAGGGTATCCATAGAGAGGAGAGAGCAGAAGGGCATCAGAGAGAGGAGAAGACAGATGGGAATTCAGAAATAGGAGAAGACAGAAGGGCATCCAGAGAGAGGAGAGACTGGAAGGTCATCCAGAGATAGGAAATGACAGAAGGGCATCCAGAGAAAGGAGAGAACAGAAAGCCATCCAGAAAAAGGAGAAGAGAGAAGGCCATCCAGAGAGAGGAGAAGAGACATGGGCATCCAGAGAGATCAGAGGACAGAAGGGTAACTAAAGGGTCAAGAGTACAGAATGGCATTCAGAAATAAGAGAAGACAGAAGGGCATAAGTAGAGAGGAAAGAACAGAAGGGCATCGGGAGAGAGGAGAAGACAAAAGGGCATCCAGAGAGAGCAGAAAACAGAAGGGCATCCAGAGAGAGGAGAGGAGAGAAGGGCATCACGAACAAGAAGAAGACAGAAGGGCATCCACAGAAAGGAAAGGACAGAAGGGCATCCGGAGAAAGGAGAGAACAGAAGGTCATCCAGAGAGAGGAGAGGAAAGAAGGGCAACCAGAGAGAGGAGAGGAAAGAAGGGCATCCAGAGAGAGGAGAGAACAGAAGGAAATCCAGAGAGAGGAGAGGACAGAAGGAAATCCAGAGAGAGGAGAGAACAGAAGGGTATACAGAGAGAGGAGAGGACAGAAGGGCATCCAGTGAGAAGAGAGAACAGAAGTGCATCCAGAGAGAGAAGACAGTAGGGCATCCAGAGAGAGGAGAAAAGATAAGGGCATCGGAAGAGACTAGAGAACAGAAGGGCATACGGAGAGAGGAGACGAGAGAAAGTCATCCAGAGAGAGGAGACGACAGAAGGTCATCCAGAGAGAGGAGAATACAAAAAGGGATTCCAGAGAGAGGAGAGAACAGTAGGGTATCCAGAGAGAGGAGAGGTCAGATGGACATCCAGAGAGAGGAGAGAACAGAAAGCCATCCAGATAAAGGAGAAGAGAGAAGGCCATCCAGAGAGAGGAGAGAGCATAAAGGCATCCAGAGAGAGCAGAGGACAGAAAGGCAACTACAAAGTCCAGAGAACAGAATGGCATCCAGAAATAGGAGAAGACAGAAGGGCATCAGTAGAGAGGAGAGAACAGTAGAGGAGAGATCAGTAGAGAGTAGAGAAGAGATCAGTACAGAGAGAGCAGAACAGTAGAGGAGAGATCAGTAGAGAGTAGAGAAGGTCATCAGGAGAGAGGAGAAGACATAAGGGCATCCAGAAAGAACAGAGGACAGTAGGGCATCCAAAGAGAGAAGAGGACTGAAGGGCATATGGAGAGACAAAAGAACATAAAGGTATACAGAGAGAATAGAGGACAGAAGGTCATCTAGAGAGATGAGAGAACAAAAGAGCATCCAGATAGAAGAGAAGACAAAAAAGGAATCCAGAGAGGGGGAGAACAGAAGGGCATCCACAGAGAGGAAAAGACAGAAGGGCATTTACAGAGAGGAGAGGACAGAAGGGCATCCAGTGAAAAAAGAGAGCAGTAGGGCATCCATTGAGAGGAGAGGAAACAACGGCATCCACAGAAAATAGTACAGAAGGCCATACAGAGACAGTAGAAGACAGAAGGGCATAAAGAAAGAGGAGAGAACAGAAGGGCATCCAGAGAGAGGAGAGAATAAAAGGGAATCCAGAAAGAGGGGAGAACAGTAGAGCATCGAGAGAGAGAACAAGACATAAGGAAATCCAAAGAAAGGAGAGAACAGAAGAGCATTCAGAGAGAGGAGAAGACAGAAGGGCATCCACAGAGAGGAAAATACAGAAGGGCATTTACAGAGAGGAGAGGACAGAAGGGCATCCAGTGAAAAAGAGAGCAGAAAGGCATCCACTGACAGGAGAGAAAAAAATGGCATCGACAGAAAAGAGTACAGAAGGCCGTACCGAGACAGTAGAAGACAGAACGGCATCCAGAAAGAGGAGAGAACAAAAGGGCATCCAGAGAGAGGAGAAGACAGAAGGGCATCCAGAGAAAGGAGAGGACAAAAGAGCATCCGGAAAAAAACAGAAGGGCATCCAGAGAGAGGAGAGAACAGAAGGGCATGCAGAGAGAGGAGAGGACAGAAGGGCATCGAGAGAGAGCACAGAACAGAAGTACATCCAGAGAGAGGAGAGAACAGAAGGTTATTTAGAGAGAGAAGAGAACAGAAAGACATCCAGAGAAAGAAGACAGAATGGCATACAGAGAGAGGAGACGACACAAGGCATCCCGAGAGAGGAGAGAACACAAGGGCATCCAGAGAGATGAGAAAACAGAAGAAAATATAAAAAGAGGATAGAATAGAAGGGCATCCAGAGTGAGCAGAAGACTGAAGGACATCCAGAGAGAGAAGAGGACAGAAAGGCATCCACAGAGAGAAGACAAAAGGGTTACCAGAGAGAGGAGAGGACAGAAGGGCATCCAGTGAGAGGAGAGAAAACAAGGGCATCCAGAGAGAGAAGTGGACAGAATGGTATTCGGAGAGGAAAAGACAGAAGTGCATCCAGAGAGAGGAGAGGACAGAAGAGCATCTAGTGAGAGGAGAGAACAGAGGGGCATCCAGAGAGAGGAGAAGACATTAGGGAATCCAGAGTGAGGAGAGAATTGTAGGGCATCCTGAGAGAAAAGAAAATAAAAGGGCATCAGAAGAGAGGAGAGAACAGAAGGGCATCGGGAGAGCGTACAAGACAGAATGGCATCCAGAGAGAGGAGAATACAAAAGGGATTCCAGAAAGAGGAGAAAACAGAAGGCCATTCAGAAAGAGGAGAAGTCAGAAGAGCATCCACAGAGAGGAGAGAACAGAAGGGGTTCCAGAGAGAGATGAGTGCAGAAGGTCATCCAGAGATAGGAGAGGACAGAAGGGCATCCAGAGATAGGAGAGAACAGAAAGCCATCCAGAGAGAGGAGAAGACAGAAGGGCATCCAGAGATAGGATAGAACAGAAGGGCATCCAGAGAGAGGAGAGGACAGAAGGGCAAGTAGAGAGACCAGAGAACAGAAGGGCATCCAGACATAGGGAATACAGAAGTGCATCAGCAGAAAGGAGAGAACAGAAGGTCATTGGGAGAGAGGAGAAGACAGAAGGGCATCCATAGAGAGCAGAAGCCAGTAGAGCATCCAGAGAGAGGAGAAGACAGAAAGGAATCCAGAGAGAGGAGAGAACAGAAGAACATTCTGAGAGAATCGAAGACAGAAGGGCATCCAGAGAGAGGAGAGGACAAAAGGGCATCCGGAAAGAGAAGAGAACAAAAGGGCATCCAGAGAGAGGAGAGGACAGCAGGGCATCCAGAGAAAGGAGAGAGCAGAATGGCATCCAGAGATAAGAGAGAACACTAGGGCATCCAGAGAGAGGAGAGTACAGAAATCCATCCAGAGAGTGGAGAAGACAAAATAGCATATGGAAACAGAAGAGAACAGAAGGGCATCCAGAGAGAGGAGAGGACAAAATGGCAACTAGAAAGACCAGAGAACAGAATGGAATCCTGAAATAGGAGAAGACAGAAAAGCATCAGTAGAGAGGGGAAAACAGTAGGGCATTGGGAGAGAGGAGAAGACAGAAGGGCATCCAGAGAAAGAAGAATACAGAAGGGCATCCAGAGAGAGAAGAGGACAGAAGGGCATCCGGAGAGATGAGAGAACATAAACGCATCCAGAGAGAATAGAGGACAGAATGGCATCTAGAGAGATGAGAGAACAGAAGGGCGTCCTGAGAGAGGAGAAGACAAAAGGGCATCCAGAGAGAGCAGAAAACAGAAGGGCATCCAGAGAGAGGAGAGGAGAGAAGGGCATCACGAACAAGAAGAAGACAGAAGGGCATCCACAGAAAGGAAAGGACAGAAGGGCATCCGGAGAAAGGAGAGAACAGAAGGTCATCCAGAGAGAGGAGAGGAAAGAAGGGCAACCAGAGAGAGGAGAGGAAAGAAGGGCATCCAGAGAGAGGAGAGAACAGAAGGAAATCCAGAGAGAGGAGAGGACAGAAGGAAATCCAGAGAGAGGAGAGAACAGAAGGGTATACAGAGAGAGGAGAGGACAGAAGAGCATCCAGTGAGAAGAGAGAACAGAAGTGCATCCAGAGAGAGAAGACAGTAGGGCATCCAGAGAGAGGAGAAAAGATAAGGGCATCGGAAGAGACTAGAGAACAGAAGGGCATACGGAGAGAGGAGACGAGAGAAAGTCATCCAGAGAGAGGAGACGACAGAAGGTCATCCAGAGAGAGGAGAATACAAAAAGGGATTCCAGAGAGAGGAGAGAACAGTAGGGTATCCAGAGAGAGGAGAGGTCAGATGGACATCCAGAGAGAGGAGAGAACAGAAAGCCATCCAGATAAAGGAGAAGAGAGAAGGCCATCCAGAGAGAGGAGAGAGCATAAAGGCATCCAGAGAGAGCAGAGGACAGAAAGGCAACTACAAAGTCCAGAGAACAGAATGGCATCCAGAAATAGGAGAAGACAGAAGGGCATCAGTAGAGAGGAGAGAACAGTAGAGGAGAGATCAGTAGAGAGTAGAGAAGAGATCAGTACAGAGAGAGCAGAACAGTAGAGGAGAGATCAGTAGAGAGTAGAGAAGGTCATCAGGAGAGAGGAGAAGACATAAGGGCATCCAGAAAGAACAGAGGACAGTAGGGCATCCAAAGAGAGAAGAGGACTGAAGGGCATATGGAGAGACAAAAGAACATAAAGGTATCCAGATAGAATAGAGGACAGAAGGGCTTCTAAAGAGATGAGAGAACCGAAGGGCATCCAATGAGAGGAGAAGACAAAAAGGGAATCCAGAGAGAGGGGAGAACAGAAGGGCATCCACAGAGAGGAAAAGACAGAAGGGCATTTACAGAGAGGAGAGGACAGAAGGGCATCCAGTGAAAAAAGAGAGCAGAAGGGCATCCATTGAGAGGAGAGGAAAAACCAGCATTGACAGAAAAGAGTACAGAAGGCCATACAGAGACAGTAGAAGACAGAAGGGCATAAAGAAAGAGGAGAGAACAGAAGGGCATCCAGAGAGAGGAGAGAATAAAAGGGAATCCAGAAAGAGGGGAGAACAGTAGAGCATCGAGAGAGAGAACAAGACATAAGGAAATCCAAAGAAAGGAGAGAACAGAAGAGCATTCAGAGAGAGGAGAAGACAGAAGGGCATCCACAGAGAGGAAAATACAGAAGGGCATTTACAGAGAGGAGAGGACAGAAGGGCATCCAGTGAAAAAGAGAGCAGAAAGGCATCCACTGACAGGAGAGAAAAAAATGGCATCGACAGAAAAGAGTACAGAAGGCCGTACCGAGACAGTAGAAGACAGAACGGCATCCAGAAAGAGGAGAGAACAAAAGGGCATCCAGAGAGAGGAGAAGACAGAAGGGCATCCAGAGAAAGGAGAGGACAAAAGAGCATCCGGAAAAAAACAGAAGGGCATCCAGACAGAGGAGAGAACAGAAGGGCATGCAGAGAGAGGAGAGGACAGAAGGGCATCGAGAGAGAGCACAGAACAGAAGTACATCCAGAGAGAGGAGAGAACAGAAGGTTATTTAGAGAGAGAAGAGAACAGAAAGACATCCAGAGAAAGAAGACAGAACGGCATACAGAGAGAGGAGAAGACACAAGGCATCCCGAGAGAGGAGAGAACACAAGGGCATCCAGAGAGATGAGAAAACAGAAGAAAATATAAAAAGAGGATAGAATAGAAGGGCATCCAGAGTGAGCAGAAGACTGAAGGACATCCAGAGAGAGAAGAGGACAGAAAGGCATCCACAGAGAGAAGACAAAAGGGTTACCAGAGAGAGGAGAGGACAGAAGGGCATCCAGTGAGAGGAGAGAAAACAAGGGCATCCAGAGAGAGAAGTGGACAGAATGGTATTCGGAGAGGAAAAGACAGAAGTGCATCCAGAGAGAGGAGAGGACAGAAGAGCATCTAGTGAGAGGAGAGAACAGAGGGGCATCCAGAGAGAGGAGAAGACATTAGGGAATCCAGAGTGAGGAGAGAATTGTAGGGCATCCTGAGAGAAAAGAAAATAAAAGGGCATCAGAAGAGAGGAGAGAACAGAAGGGCATCGGGAGAGCGTACAAGACAGAATGGCATCCAGAGAGAGGAGAATACAAAAGGGATTCCAGAAAGAGGAGAAAACAGAAGGCCATTCAGAAAGAGGAGAAGTCAGAAGAGCATCCACAGAGAGGAGAGAACAGAAGGGGTTCCAGAGAGAGATGAGTGCAGAAGGTCATCCAGAGATAGGAGAGGACAGAAGGGCATCCAGAGATAGGAGAGAACAGAAAGCCATCCAGAGAGAGGAGAAGACAGAAGGGCATCCAGAGATAGGATAGAACAGAATGGCATCAAGAGAGAGGAGAGGACAGAAGGGCAAGTAGAGAGACCAGAGAACAGAAGGGCATCCAGACATAGGGAATACAGAAGTGCATCAGCAGAAAGGAGAGAACAGAAGGTCATTGGGAGAGAGGAGAAGACAGAAGGGCATCCATAGAGAGCAGAAGCCAGTAGAGCATCCAGAGAGAGGAGAAGACAGAAAGGAATCCAGAGAGAGGAGAGAACAGAAGAACATTCTGAGAGAATCGAAGACAGAAGGGCATCCAGAGAGAGGAGAGGACAAAAGGGCATCCGGAAAGAGAAGAGAACAAAAGGGCATCCAGAGAGAGGAGAGGACAGCAGGGCATCCAGAGAAAGGAGAGAGCAGAATGGCATCCAGAGATAAGAGAGAACACTAGGGCATCCAGAGAGAGGAGAGTACAGAAATCCATCCAGAGAGTGGAGAAGACAAAATAGCATATGGAAACAGAAGAGAACAGAAGGGCATCCAGAGAGAGGAGAGGACAAAATGGCAACTAGAAAGACCAGAGAACAGAATGGAATCCTGAAATAGGAGAAGACAGAAAAGCATCAGTAGAGAGGGGAAAACAGTAGGGCATTGGGAGAGAGGAGAAGACAGAAGGGCATCCAGAGAAAGAAGAATACAGAAGGGCATCCAGAGAGAGAAGAGGACAGAAGGGCATCCGGAGAGATGAGAGAACATAAACGCATCCAGAGAGAATAGAGGACAGAATGGCATCTAGAGAGATGAGAGAACAGAAGGGCGTCCTGAGAGAGGAGAAGACAAAAAGGTAATCTAGAGAGAGGGGAAAACAGGAGGGCATCCACAGTGAGGAGAAGATAGAAGGGCATCCAGAGAGACGTGAGGACAGAAAGGCATCCAGGGAAAGAAGAGAGCAGAAGGGCATCCATTGAGAGGAGAGGACAGAATGGCATCCAGAGACAGGGAGAACAGAAAGCCATCCAGAGAGTGGAGAAGACAGAAGGGCAGCCAGAGAGAGAGGAGAGGACAGAACGTCATCCGGAGAGACGAGAGAACATAAAGGTATCCAGTGAGAATAGTGGACAGCAGGGCATCTAGAGAGAAGAGAGAACAGAAATGCATCCAGAGAGAGAAGAAGGCAAAAATTGAATCTAGAGAGAGGGAGGAACAGAAGGGCATCCACAGAGAAAAGAAGACAGAAGGGCATCCAGAGACACGAGAGGACAGTAGGGCATCCAGGGAAACGAGAGAGTATAAGGGCATCCAGACAGGAGAGAATAGAAGGGCATCCAGCGAGAGGAGAAGACAGAAGGGCACCCGGAGAGAGAAGAGAACCGAAGGGCATCCAGAAACAGGAGAGAACAGAAGGCATCCAGTGAAAGGAGAAGACCAAAAGGAATCCAGAGAGGAGAAAACAAAAGAATCCAAAAAGAGGAGAGAAAAGAAGGGCTTCCAGAGAGAGCAGAAGACTGATGACATCCAGAGAGAGAAGTGGACAGAAGGGCATCCAGTGAGAGGAGAGGACAGAAGGTTATCCAGTGAGAGGACAGAACAGAAGGGCATCCAGAAACAGAAAAAGACAGAAGGGTATTCAGAGTGAGTAGAGAGTTGAAGGGCATATAGAGAGAGGAGAAGACAGAAGGGCATCCATAGAGAGGAGAGAACAGAAGGGCATCCGGAAACAGGATAAGAGAGAAGGCATCCAGATGGAGAAGAGGACAGAAGGGCATCTGGAGAGAGGAGAGGAGAGAAGTGCATCCCGTGAGAGAAGAGAACAGAAGGGCATCCAGAGAGAGGAGAGGACAGAAAGGCATCTAGGGAGAGCAGAGAACACAAGGGCATGCAGAAAGAGGAGAAGACAGTAGGGCATCCAGAGAAAAGAGAGGACAGAAGGGCATCTGGAAAGAGAAGAAAACAGAAGGGCATTCACGGAGATGATAGAAGAAAAGAGAATCCAGAAAGAGGAGAGAACAGAAGGGCATCCAGACAGAGGAGAAGACAGAGGGGTAACCAGGGAGAAAAGAGAAGAGAAGGGCATCCATAGAGACAAGAGAACAGAAGGGCATCTAGAGAGAGCAGAGAACAGAAGGGCATCCAGAAAGAGGAGAAGACAGAAGGTCATAGGGAGATAGAAGACAGAAGGTAATACAGAGATAGGAGAGGACAGAAGGGCATCCACAGAAATGAGAACAGAAGGCTTTCCAGGGAGAGGATAAGACTGAAGGGCATCTAGATAGTGGAGAGAACAGAAGGGAATCTTGAAAGAGTAGAGAACAGAAGATAATCCAGAGAGAGGAGAGGACAGTAGGGCATCCATAGAGAGGAGAAGACAGAAGGGAATACAGAGAGAGGAGAGGACAGAATGGCATCCAGAGAGAGGAGAGAGCAGAAGGGCATTCAGAAAGAGGAGAAGACAGAAGGACATCCAGAGAGTGGAGAGAACAGAAAGCCATGCAGAGAGAGGAGAAGGCAAAAGGGCATCCAAAGAGAGGAGAGAGCAGATGGGCATCCAGAGAGAGGAGAAGACAGAAGGGAATCCAAAGAGAGTAGAAACCAGAAGGGCATCCAGAAAGAGGAGAGGACAGAAGGGCATCCAGAGAGTGGAGAGAATAGAAGGGTATCCATTGAGAGGAGAAGACAGAAGGGCATCTGGAGAGAGGAGAGAACAGAAGGGGATAGAGAAAGAGGAGAGAATAGAAGAGCATCCAGAGAAAGCAGAAGACTGACGACATGCAAAGAGAGAAGGGTACAGAAGGGTATCCAGTGAGAGGAGAGGACAGAAGGACAACCAGTGAGAGGAAAGAACAGAAGGGCATCCAGAGAAAGAAAAAGACAGAAGGGTATCCAGAGAGAACAGAGAACAAAAGGGCATCCGGAGGGAGGAGAGGACAAAAGTGCATGCAGGGAGAGAAGAGAAAAGAAGGGCATCCAGAGAGAGGAGAGGACAGACGGGCATCTAGAGAGAGCAGGGAATACAAGGGCATCCAGAAAGAGAAGAACACAGTAGGGCTTCCAGAGAGAGGAGAGGACAGAAGGGCATCTGGAAAGCAAATAGAACAGAAGGGCATCCAGGTAGATGATAGAACAGAAGAGAATCCAGAAAGAGGAGAGACAGAAGGGAATCCAGAGAGAGCAGAATACTGAAGGATATCCAGAGAGAGAAGAGGACAGAAGAGCATCCAGAGAGAGGAAAAGACAGAAGAGCATCTAGAAAAAGTAAAGGAAAGACGGGCATTCAGAGAGATAAGACAGAAGGGAATCCATAGTGAGGAGAGAATTGTAGGGCATCCAGAGAGATGACAAAACAGAAGGGCATAGGAAGAGAAGAGAAAACAGAAGGGCATCCAGAGAGAGGAGAGGACAGAAGGGCATCCACAGTAAGGAGAGGACAGAAGGGCATCTAGAGAGAGCAGAGAACAAAAGATCAACCAGAAAGAGGAGAGGACAGAAGGGCATCCAGAGAGTGTAGAAGACAGAAGGGCATCCAGAGAGAGGAGAGGGCAGAAGGGCATCAGGAGCATGGAGAGGACAGAAGGGCATCCATGGAGAGGAGTGAACAGAAGGGCATCCAGAGAGAGGAGAAGACAGAAGGGCATCCAGAATTTCAGAGAACACATGGCACCCAGAAAAAGGAGAAGACACAAGGTCATCGGTAGAAAGGAGAGAACAGAAGGGCATAGGGAGAAAAGAGAAGACAGAAGGGCATTCAGAGAGAGGATAGGACTGAAAGGAATCAAGAGAGAGGAGCGGACAGAAGGGCATCCATAAAAAGGGAAAGACAGAAGGGAGTCCAGAGAGAGGACAGATCAGAAGAGAATCCAGAAAAGGGAGAGAACAGAAGGGCAACCAGAAAGAGGAGAGAACAGAAGGGCATCTAGAGAAAGGAGAAGACAGAAGCGAATCCAGGGTGAAGGGAACAGAAGAGAATCCAGAAAGAAGAGAGGACAGAAGGGCATCTAGATAGTGGAGAGAACAGAAGGGAATTTAGAGAGAGTGGAGACCAGAAGTTCATCCGGAAGGCCATCCAGAGAGAGGAGAAGACAGATGGTCATCCAGAAAAGGGAGAGTACAGATGGGCATCCAGGGAGCAGACAAGACAGAAGAGCATCCAGAAAAAGAGGAGAGTACAGAAAGGCGTCCAGAGAGAGAAGAGAACAGACGAGCATTCAGAGGGAAGAGAGAACAGAAGGCCATCTGAAGAGAGGATTGAACAGAAGGGCATCCAGAGAGAGGAGAGAACAGAAGTAAATCCAGAGAGACAAGAAGACAGAGGGCATTCAGAGAGAGGAGAGTGCAGAAGGGCATCCAGAGAGAGGAGAAAAGAAAAGGGAATCCAAAGAGAGGAGAGAACAGAAGGGCATCCACAGAAAGGAGAGGACAGAAGGGCATCCAGAGAGAG
>NW_023044987.1:0-55460 GCF_011762505.2 Arvicanthis niloticus
AGAGGAGAGGACAGAATGGCATCTGGAGAAAGGAGAGAACAGAAGGGCATCCAGAGAGAGGAGAAGACAGAAGGGCATCCAGAGAGGAGAAGAAAGCACAGCATCCAGAGAGAGGAATTGAAAGAATGGCATCTCGAGAGAGGAGAGACAATAAGGGCATCCAGAGAGAGAGGAGGACAAGAGGGCAACCAGAGAGAGGAGAAGACAGAATGGCATCCAGAGAGAGGCTAGGACAGAAGGGCATCCAGAGAGAGGAGAGGACAGATGGGCATCCAGAGAGAGGAGAGAAATGAAGGTCATCCATAGCGAGTGGAGGACAAAAGGACATCCATAGAGAGGAGAGTACAGAAGTGCATCCAGAGAGAGGAGAAGACAGAATGGCATTCAGAAAGATGAGAGGAAAGAAGCGAATCTAGAGAGAGGCGACAACAGAAGGGCATCCAGAGAGACTAGAGAACACACGATCATCCAGAGAGAAAAGAGAACAGAAGGACATCCAAAGAAATGAGACAACAGAAGGACATCCAGAGAGGGGAGAAGACAGAAGGGCATCCAGAGAGAGGACAGAACAGAACAGCGTCCCGAAAGTGGAGAGTCAGAAGAGCATCCCGAAGAGGAGAGAACAGAAGGGCATCCAGAGAGAGGAGAGAAAAAAAGGGCATCCAAAGTGAGGAGAAGACAGAAGAGCATCCAGAAAGAAGAGAGCACAGAAGGGCATCTGGAGTGAGGAGAGAACAGAAGAGCATCCAGAGAGAGTAGAGAACAGAAGAGCATCCAGAGAGAGGAGAGGACTGGAGAGCATCCAGAGAGAGAGGAGTGCACAGAAGGGCATCCAGAGAGGAAAAGACAGAAGGGTATACATTTAGAAGAGTGGACAGAAGGGCATCCAGATCGAGGAGTTGAAAGAAAGGCATACAGAGAGTAGAGGGTACAGAAAGTCATCTGAAGAGAGAAGACAGAATGGCATCCAGAGAGAAGAGAGGACAGAAGGGCCTCCAGAGAGAGGAGAAGACAGAAGGGCATCCAGAGAGAGGATAGAACAGAAGGGCATCCAGAGAGAGGAGAGAATACAGAAGGGCATCCAGAGAGAGGAGAGTTAAGAAGGGCATCCAGATAGGGGAGAGAAAAGAAGGGCACACAGAGAGAAGAGAATACAGAAGGGCATCCATAGAGAGGAGAGGAAAGAAGGGCATGCGGAGAGAGGAGGAGACAAAAGGAAATCCAGAGAGAAAAGAGGACAGAAGCGCATTCGGAGGAAGGAGAGAACAGAAGGGCATATGGAGAGAGGAGAGAACATTAGAGCATCCTGATAGAGGAGAGGACAGAATGGCAAGACAGAAAGGATAAGACAGAAGGGCATCCATATAGAGCAGAGAACAGAAGGGCATCCAGAGAGGGGAGGATACAAAAGGGCATCAATAGAGAGGAGAAGATAGAAGTGCACCCAGAGATAGGAGAGTACAAAAGGGCAGCCAGAGAAATGAGAGAACAGAAGAGCATTCAGAGAGAAGAGAACAGAAGGGCATCCAGAGAGAGGAGAGGATAAAAGGCATCCAGAGAGATGAGAGAACAGAAGAGCATCCAGAGAGAGGAGAAACATAAGGTCATCCAGAGAGAGGATTAAAGGAATCCAGAGAGAGGAGAGAACAGAAGGGCATCCGGTGAGAGGAGAGAACAGAAGGGCATCCAGAGAGAGGAGAGGACAGAAGGGCATCCAGAGAGAAGAGAGAACAGAAGGTCATCCAGAGAGAGGAGAAAACAGAAGGGCATCCAGAGAGATTAGAGAAGATAAGGGCATCCAGAGAGAGGAGATGACAGAAGGGCATCCAGAGAGAGGACAAGAGAGAAGGGCATCCAAATAGAGGAGAGAACAGAAGGGCATCCAGAGAGGGGAGAGGACAGAACGGGATCCAGAGAGAGGAGAGTACAGAAGGGCATCAAGGGATAGGGGAGTACATAAAGGCACCCAGGGAGATGAGAGAACAGAAGAGCATCCAGAGAGAGGAGATATAGAAGGGCATCCAGAGAGAGAGGAATGGATAGTAGGCATCCCGAGAGAGGAGAGAACTGAGGGGCATCCGGTGAGAGGAGAGAACAAAAGGGCATTTAAAGAGTGGAGAGGACAAAAGGGCAACCAGAGAGAGAGAAGAACAAAAGGGCATCCTGAGAGATGAAAGAACAGAAGGGCATCCAGAGAGCGGAGAAGAAAGAAGGGCATCCAGAGACAGGACAAGACAGAAGGGCATCCAGCGACAGGAGAGAACAGAAGAGCATCCAGAGAGGGGAGAACACAGAAGGGCATCAACAGAGAGGAGAAGATAGAAGGGTATCCAGAGATATTAGAGTATAAAAGGCACCCAGAGCAATGATAGAACAGATGAGCATCCAGAGAGAGAAGAGTACAGAAGGGCATCAAGGAATAGAGCAGTACATAAAGGCACCCAGAGAGATGAGAGAACAGAAGAGCATCCAGAGAGAGGAGAAACATAAGGTCATCCAGAGAGAGGAGAAGATAGAAGAAATCCAGAGAGAGGAGAGAACTGACGGGCATCCGGTGAGAGGAGAGAACAAAAGGGCATTTAAAGAGTGGAGAGGACAAAAGGGCAACCAGAGAGAGAGGAGAACAAAAGGGCATCCAGAGAGAGGAGATGACAGAACGGCATCCAGAGAGAAGAGACGACAGAAGGGCATCCAGAGACAGGACAAGACAGAAGGGCATGCAGACAGAGGAGAAAACAGAAGTACATCGAGAGCGATTAGAGAAGAGAAGGGCATCCAGAGAGAGGAGATGACAGAAGGGCATCCAGAGAGAGGACAAGAGAGAAGGGCATCCAAATAGAGGAGAGGACAGAAGGGCATCCAGAGAGGGGAGAGGACAGAATGGGATCCAGAGAGAGGAGAGTACAGAAGGGCATCAAGGGATAGGGGAGTACATAAAGACACCCAGGGAGATGAGAGAACAGAAGAGCATCCAGAGAGAGGAGATACAGAAGGGCATCCAGAGAGAGAGGCGTGGATAGTAGGCATCCCGAGAGAGGAGAGAACTGAGGGGCATCCGGTGAGAGGAGAGAACAAAAGGACATTTAAAGAGTGGAGAGGACAAAAGGGCAACAAGAGAGAGAGGAAAACAAAAGGGCATTCAGAGAGAGGAGAAGACAAAAGCGCATCCAGAGAGAATAGACAACAGAAGGGCATCCAGAGACAGGACAAGACAGAAGGGAATCCAGACAGAGGAGAAAACAGAAGGGCATCCAGAGAGATTGGAGAAGAGAAGGGCATCCAGAGAGAGAAGATGACAGAATGGCATCCAGAGTGAGGACAAGAGAGAAGGGCATCCAAATAGAGGAGAGAACAGAAGGGCATCCAGAGAGGGGAGAGGACAGAACGGGATCCAGAGAGAGGAGAGTACAGAAGGGCATCAAGGGATAGGGGAGTACATAAAGACACCCAGGGAGATGAGGGAACAGAAGAGCATCCAGAGAGAGGAGATACAGAAGGGCATCCAGAGAGAGAGGAGTGGATAGTAGGCATCCCGAGAGAGGAGAGAACTGAGGGTCATCTGGTGAGAGGAGAGGACAAAAGGGCAACCAGAGAGAGAGGAGAACAAAAGGGCATCCAGAGAGAAGAGACGACAGAAGGGCATCCAGAGACAGGACAAGACAGAAGGGAACTCAGACAGAGGAGAAAGCAGAAGGGCATCCAGTGAGAGGAGAAAACAGAAGGGCATCCAGAGAGATTAGAGAAGAGATTGGTATCCAGAGAGAGGAGATGACAGAAGGGCATCCAGAGAGAGGACAGAAGAGAAGGGCATGCAAATAGAGGGGAGAACAGAAGGGCATTCAGAGAGGGGTGAGGACAGAATGGGATCCAGAGAGAGGAGAGTACAGAAGGGCATCAAGGGATAGGGGAGTACATAAAGGCACCCAGGGAGATGAGAGAACAGAAGAGCATCCAGAAAGAGGAGATACAGAAGGGCATCCAGAGAGAGGAGACAACAGAAGGGCATCCAGGGACATGAGAGAACAGAAGATCATACAGAAAGAAAAGAGAACAGAAGGACATCCAGAGTGATGAGAGAACAGAAGGACATCGAGAGGGTGGAGAAGACAGAAGGGAATCCAGAGAGAGGACAAGACAGAAGGGCATTCAGAGAGGTGAGAGAACAGAAGGGCACCCAGAAAGAGGAGAGAACAAAAGGGAATCCAGAGAGAGGAGAATACACAAGGGCATCCAGAGAAAGGAGAGGACAGATGGGTATTGAGAGAGTCAAGTGAACAGAAGGGCATCCAGAGAGAGGATTAAGCAGAAGAGCATCCAGATAGAGAAGAGGACAGCAGGGCATCCAGAGAGATGAGAGAACAGAAGAACATCCATTGAGAGGAGAAGAAAGAAATACATACAGAGTGAGGAGAGGACAGAATGGCATCCAGAGAGAGGATAGAACAGAAGGGCATCCAGAGAGTAGAGAAGACAGAAGGGCATCCAGAGAGAGGAGAAAACAGAAGGGCATCCTGAGAGAGGAGAAGATAGAAGGCATCTAGAGAGAGGAGAGAACAGAACTGAATCCAGTGAGAGTAGAGAACAGAAGGGCATCCAGAGAGAGAGTAGGACAAAAGGGCATCCGAGTGAGGAGAGAAAAGAAGGGTATCTGGAGAGAGGAGAAGACAGAAGAGCATCCATAGAGACGAGAGTACAAAAGTTCATCCATATAGAGAAGTGAACAGAAGGGCATCCAGAGGGAAAAGAAAACAAAATGGAATCAAGAGTGAGGAGAGTTCAGAAAGGGAATCCAGAGAGAAGAGAGAACAGAAGGGCATCGAGAGAGGAATAGACAGAATGTTATCCAGAGAGAGGAGAGGACAGAAGTGCATCCAGAGAGAGGAGATGAAAGAAAGGCATACAGAGATTAGAGAGGACAGAAAGGCATCCGGAAAGAGGAGAAGGCAGAAGGGAATCCAGAGAGAAGAGAGGACAGAAGGGCTTCCAGAAAGAGGAGAAGACAGAATGGCTTCCAGAGAGATCAGAGAAGAGAAGGGCATCGAGAGAGAAGAAATGACAGAAGGGCATCCAGAGAGGGTAGAAGACCATAGGGCAACCAGAGAGAGGAGAAAATAAAACAGCATCCAGGTATAGGAAAGTACAAAATGGCACCCAAAATGATGAGAGAACAGAAGAGGATTCAGAGAGAGAAGAGAACAGAAGGGCATCCGGAGAGAAAAGAGAACAGAAGGACATCCTGAGACATGAGATAACAGAAGGGCATCCAGAGAGAGAAGACAGAACAGAATCCAGAGAGAGGAGAGGATAGAAGAAAATCAACAGAAGGGGATCCAGAGATGTGAGAGTACAGAAGTGCATCCAGAGACAGGAGAGGACAGAAGGGCAACCAGAGAGATGAGAGGAAAGAAGGGAATCTAGAGAGAGGAGAAAAGAGAAGGGCATCCAGAGGGAGGAGAAAACAGAAGGGCATCCGGTCAGAGGAGAGAACAGAAGATCCTCCAGATATAAGAGAAGACAGAAGGCCATTCTCATAGAGGAGAGGACAGAAGGGCATCCGGATAGAGGAGCGAACCGAAAGTCATCCAGAGAGAGGAGAAGAGAGAAGGGCATTCAGAGAGGAGAATACAGAACAGCATCCAGAGAGAGGAAAGGACAGAAGGGCAACTCGAGGGAGGAGAGAACAGAAGGGCATCCAGAGAGAGGAGAAAACAGAAGGGCATCCCGAGAGAGGAGAAGATAGAAGGCATCTAGAGAGAGGAGAGAACAGAACTGAATCCAGTGAGAGTAGAGAACAGAAGGGCATCCAGAGAGAGAGAGAGTAGGATAAAAGGGCATCCGAGTGAGGAGTGAACAGAAGTGTATCTGGAGAGAGGAGAAGACAGAAGGGCATCCAGAGAGAAGAGACAACAAAAGGGGTTCCAGAGATTTGAGATTACAGAAGTGCATCCAGAGAGAGAGGAGAGGACAGAGCAAACAGAGAGATGAGAGGAAAGAAGGGAATCTCGAGAGAGGAGAAACAGAAGGGCATCCAGAGAGAGGAGAGGATAGAAGGCATCCAGAGAGAGGAGAGAACAGAAGGGTATCCTGTGAGAGGAGAGAACAGAAGTACATCCAGAGAGAGGAGAGGACAGAAGGGCATCCTTAGAGAGGGGAGGACAGAAGGGCATCCAGAGGGAGGACAAGAGAGAAGACCATCCAGAGAGGGGAGAGAACAGAAGGGCATCCAGAAAGAGGAGAGAACCAAAGGACATCCATAGAGAGGAGAATACAGAAGGGCATCCAGTGAACGGAGCAGACCGATGGGCATTGAGAGAGACAGGAGAACAGAAGGGCATCCAGAGAGAGGAGAAAACAGAAGAGCATCCAGACAGAGAAGAGGACAGCAGGGCATCCAGAGAGAAGAGAGAACAGAAGGGCATCCCGAGTGAGGAGAGAACAGAAGGGCATCCCAAGTGAGGAGAGAACAGAAATGAATGGCAACCAGAAGGCATCCCTAGAGAGGAGAGAACAGAGGGGCATCCGGTGAGGAGAGAACAGAATGCCATCTAAAGAGTAGAGAGGACAAAAGGGCAAGCAGAGAGAGAGGAGAAAAAAAAGGGCATCCAGAGAGACGGAAAGACAGAAGGGCATCCAGAGAGAAGAGACAACAGAAGGGGATCCAGAGATATGAGAGTACAGAAGTGCATCCAGAGACAGGAGAGGACAGATGGGCAACCAGAGAGATGAGAGGAAAGAAGGGAATCTAGAGAGAGGAGAAGAGAATTGCATCCAGAGGGAGGAAAAAACAGAAGGGCATCTGTTCAGAGGAGAGAACAGAAGAGCATCCAGAGATAAGAGAAGACAGAAGGGCATCCTGATAGAGGAGAGGACAGAAGGGCATCCGGATAGAGGATCGAACCGAAAGTCATCCAGAGAGAGGAGAAGAGAGAAGGGCATCCAGAGAGGAGAATACAGAACAGCATCCAGAGAGAGGAAAGGACAGAAGGGCAACTCGAGGGAGGAGAGAACAGAAGGGCATCCAGAGAGAGGAGAAAACAGAATGGCATCCTGAGAGAGGAGAAGATAGAAGGCATCTAGAGAGAGGAGAGAACAGAACTGAATCCAGTGAGAGTAGAGAACAGAAGGGCATCCAGAGAGAGAGTAGGACAAAAGGGCATCCGAGTGAGGAGAGAAAAGAAGGGTATCTGGAGAGAGGAGAAGACAGAAGGGCATCCATAGAGACGAGAGTACAAAAGTTCATCCATACAGAGAAGTGAACAGAAGGGCATCCAGAGGGAAAAGAAAACAGAATGGAATCAAGAGTGAGGAGAGTACAGAAAGGGAATCCAGAGAGAAGAGAGAACAGAAGGGCATCCAGAGAAGAATAGACAGAAGGTTATCCAGAGAGAGGAGAGGACAGAAGTGCATCCAGAGAGAGGAGATGAAAGAAAGGCATACAGAGATTAGAGAGGATAGAAAGGCATCCGGAAAGAGGAGAAGGCAGAAGGGAATCCAGAGAGAAGAGAGGACAGAAGGGCTTCCAGAAAGAGAAGAAGACAGAATGGCATCCAGAGAGATCAGAGAAGAGAAGGGCATTGAGAGAGAAGAAATGACAGAAGGGCATCAAGAGAGGGTAGAAGACCATAGGGCAACCAGAGAGAGGAGAAAATAAAAGGGCATCCAGGTATAGGAAAGTACAAAATGGCACCCAAAATGATGAGAGAACAGAAGAGGATTCAGAGAGAGAAGAGAACAGAAGGGCATCCGGAGAGAAAAGAGAACAGAAGGACATCCTGAGACATGAGATAACAGAAGGGCATCCAGAGCGAGAAGACAGAATGGAATCCAGAGAGAGGAGAGGATAGAAGAAAATCAACAGAAGGGGATCCAGAGATATGAGAGTACAGAAGTGCATCCAGAGAATGGAGAGGACAAAAGGGCAACCAGAAAGATGAGAGGAAAGAAGGGAATCTAAAGAGAGGAGAAAACAGAAAGGCATCCAGAGAGAGCAGAGGACAGAAGGTCATCCAGAGCGAGGAGAAGACAAAATGGCATCCAGAGAGAGGAGAGGATAGAAGGGCATCCATGGATAGGAGAATAAATAAGGTCACCCAGAGAGATGAGAGAACAGAAGAGCATCCACAGAAAGAAGAGACCAGAAGGCCATCCAGAGAGAGGAGTGGATAGAAGGCATACAGAGAGATGAGAGAACAGAAGAGCATCCAGAAAGAGGAGAAATAGAAGGGCATCCAGAGAGCGAAGAAAATAGAAGGCATCCAGAGAGAGGATAGAACAGAGTGGCATCCTTTGAGAGGAGAGAACAGAAGGGTATCTAAAGAGTGTAGAGAACAAAAGGGCATCCAGAGACAGAGGAGGACAAAAGGGTATCCAGAATGATGAGAAAACAGAAAGGCATCCAGAGAGAAGAGAAGACAGAAGGGTATCCAGAGAGTATCATGAGAGTAGAGAAGTACATCCAAAGAGAGGAGAGTACAGAAGGGCAACCAGAGAATTGAGAGGATAGAAAAAATCTAGAGAGAGGTGAAAACAGAAGGGCTTTCAAAATGAGGAGAATACATAAGAACATCCAGAGAGAGAGTAGAGGATAGAATGCATCCAGACAGAGGAGAGAACAAAAAGTCATCTGGTGAGAGGAGAGGACAGAAAGACATCCAGAGAGAGGAGAGGATAGAAGGGCATCCAGATAGAGGAGATGACAGAAGGGCATCCAGAGAGAGTAGAACACAGAAAGGCATTGGGTGAGAGGAGAGAACAGAAGGGCATCCAGAGAGAGGAAAGGACAAAAGGGCATCTCGAGAGAGGAGAGAACAAAAGGGCATCTAAAGAGTGGAGAGGACAAAAGAGCATTTAAAGAGAGAGAGAGAGAGAGAGAGAGAGAGAGAGAGAGAGAGAGAGAGAGAGAGAGAGAGAAGGGCATCCAGAGAGATGAGAGAACAGAAGATCATACAGAGAAAAAAGAGAACAGAAGGACATCCAGAGATAGAAGAAGACAGAAGGGCATCCAGAAAGAGGACAAGATAGAATGGCATCCAGAAAGAGGAGAGAACAAAAGAGCATCCAGAGAGAGGAGAATACAGAAGGGCATCCAGAGTAAGCAGAGGACAGACGGGCATCAAGAGAGACGAGAGAACAGAAGGGCATTCAGAGAGAGGAGAAAACAGAAGAGCATCCAGACAGAGAAGAGGACAGCAGGGCATCCAGAGAGAGAAGAGAACAGAATAACATCATTGAGAGGAGAAGACAGAAAAACATCCAGAGCAAGGAGAGGACAGAAGGGCATCCAGAGAAAGATAAAACAGAAGGGCATCCAGAGAGAGGAGAAAACAGAAGGGCATCCAGAGAGAGGAGAAGACAAAAGAGCATCCAGAGAGAGGAGAGAACAGAGGGGCATCTGATGAGAGGACAGAACAGAAGGGCATTTAAAGAGTGGAGAGGAAAAAGGGCATCCAGAGACAGAGGAGGATTAAAGGGCATCCAGAGAAAGGTGAAGACAGAAAGGCATCCAGAAGAAGAGACGAAAGAAGGGGATCCAGAAATATGAGAGTACAGAAGTGCATCTAGAGAAAGGAGAGTACAGAAGGACAACCAGAGAGATGAGAGGAAAGAAGGGAATGTAGAGAGAGGAGAAAAGAGAAGGACATCCAAAGGGAGGAGAAAACAGAAGGGCATCCAGAAAGAGGAGAGAACAAAAGAACATCTATAGAGAGGAGAATACAGAAGGGCATCCAGAGAATGGAGCTGACCGATGGGCATTGAGAGAGACAAGAGTACAGAAGGGCATCCAGAGAGAGGAGAGAACAGTAGGGCATCCCAAGTGAGGATAGAACAGAAGGGCATCCAGAGACAGGAGAAGACAGAGGGGCAACCAGTGAGAGGAGAGAACAGAAGGGCATCCAGAGAGAGGAAAGGATAGAAGGGCATCTAGAGAGAAAAGAGAACAGAAGGGCATCTAAAGAGTGGAGAAGACAAAAGGGCATCTAGAGGGAGAGCTGGACAAAGGGCATCCAGAGAGAGGAGAAGACAGAAGGGCATCCAGAGAGAGTAGACAACAGAATGGCATCCAGAGAGATGAGAGAACAGAAGATCATACAGAGAGAAAAGACAACAGAAGGACATCCAGAGAGAGGAGAAGACAGAAGGGCATCCAGAGAGAGGACAATACAAAAGGGCATCCAGAGAGAGGAGAGAACAGAAATGAATCCAGAAAGAGGAGAGAACAAAAGGGCATCCAGAGAGAGGAGAGAAGAGAAGAACATCCATTGAGAGGTTAAGGCAGAAAAACATACAGAGCCAGGACAGAAGGGAATCCAGAGAGAGGATAGAACAGAAGGGCATCCAGAGAAAAGAGAAGACAGAAGGGCATCCAGAGAGAGGAGAAGACAGAAGGGCATCCAGAGAGAGGAGAAGACAGAAGGGCATCCGGAAAGAGGAGAAGACAAAGGCAATCCAGAGAGAGAAGGGTACAGATCTGCATCCAGAAAGAGAAGAGAACAGAAGGGCATAGAGAGAGAGGAGAGAACAGAAGTGCATCCAGAGCAAGGTGAGGACAGAAGGGTATCCAGAGAGAGGAGTAGACAAAAGGGAATCAAGAAAGAAAAGTGGACAGAAGGGCATTCTGAGAAAGGATAGAACAGAAGGGCAAATGGAGAGACGAGAGAACAGAAGAGCATCCAGATAGAGGAGAGGACAGAATGGAATCCAGAGAGATGAGAAGAGAGAAGTGTATCCAGAGACAGGACAAGACAGAAGGCACCTAGACAGAGGAGAAATCCTAAGGGCATCCAGTGAGAGGAGAAGACAGAAAAACATCCAGAGCGAGGAGATGACAGAAGGGCATCCAGAGAAAGGATAGAATAGAAGGGCATCCAGAGAGAGGAGAAGACAAAAGGGCATCCAGACAGGAAAAGAAAGAAAAGAATCCAGACACAGGAGAAAACAAAAGGGCATTCAGTGAGAGGAGAAAACAGAAGGGCATCTGGAGAGATGAGAGAAGAGAGAAGAGAAGGGCATCCAGAGAGATGATAGAACAGAAGAGCATCCAGAGAGAGAATAAACAGACAGGCATCCAGAGAAAGGATAAAACAGAAGGGCATCTAAAGAGTGGAGAGGACAAATGGGCATCCAGAGAGAGAGAACAAAAGGACATCCAGAAAGACGGAAAGACAGAAGGGCATCCAGAGAGAAGAGACAACAGAAGGGGATCCAGAGATATGAGAGTACAGAGGTGCATCCAGAGAAAGGAGAGGACAGAAGTGCAACCAGAGAGATGAGAGGAAAGAAGGGAATCTAGAGAGAGGAGAAAAGAGAAGGGCATCCAGAGAGAGGAGAAAACAGAAGGGCATCCCGAGACAGGAGAAGATAGAAGGCATTCAGAGAGAGGAGAGAATAGAACTGAATCCAGTGAGAGGAGAGAACAGAAGGACATCCAGAGAGAGTTTAAGACAAAGGGGCATCTGAGTGAGGAGAGAACAGAAGGGTATCTGGAGAGAAGAGAAGACAGAAGGGCATCCATCGATAGGAGAGTACAGAAGTGCATCCATAAAGAGAAGAGAACAGAAGGGCATCCAGAGGGAAAAAAAAACAGAATGGAATCAAGAGTGAGGAGAGTACAGAAAGGGAATCCAGAGAGAAGAAAAAACAGAAGGGCATCCAGAGAGGAAAAGGCAGAAGAGTATCCAGAGGGAGGAGAGGACAGAAGGGCATCCAGAGAGATGAGAAGAAAGAAGGGCATACAGAGAGTAGAGAAGACAGAAAGGCTTCCGGAGAGAGGAGAAGACAGAAGGGTATCCAGAGAGAAGAGAGGACAGAAGGGCTTCCAGAAAGATGAGAAGACAGAATGGCTATCAGAGAGGTGAGAGAAGAGAAGGGCATCGAGAGAGAGGAGATGACAGAAGGGCATCCAGAGAGGGTAGAAGACCATAGGGTAAACAGAGAGAGGAGAAAATAGAAGGGCATCCAGGTATAGGAAAGTACAAAATGGCACCCAAAGAGATGAGAGAACAGAAGAGGATTCAGAGAGAAAAGAGAACAGAAGGGCATCCGGAGAGAAAAGAGAACACAAGGACATCCTGAGATATGAGATAACAGAAGGGCATCCAGAGAGAGGAAAAGACAGAACGGAATCCAGAGAGAGGAGAGGATAGAATGGAATCTAGAGAGAGGAGAAAACAGAAAGGCATCCAGAGAGAGCAGAGGACAGAATGGCATCCAGAGCGAGGAGAAGACAGAATGGCATCCAGAGAGAGGATAAGATAGAAGGAAATCTAGAGAGAGGAGGAAACGGAAGGGCTTCCAGAGAGGGGAGAAGACAGAAGAGCATCCAGAGACAGGAGAAGATAGAAGGACATTCAGGGATAGGAGAATACATAAGGGCACCCAGAGAGTTGAGAGAACAGAAGAGCATCCACAGAGAGAAGAGAACAGAAGGCCATCCAGAGAGAGGCGAGGATAGAAGGCATTCAGAGAGATGAGAGAAGAGAAGAGCATCCAGAGAGAGGAGAAATAGAAGGACATCCAGAGAGAGAAGAAAATAGAATGCATCCAAAGAGAGGATAGAACAGAGGGGCATCTGGTGAGAGGAGAGAACAGAAGGGTATCTAAAAAGTGGATAGGACAAAGGGGCATTCAGAGACAGAGGAGGACAAAAGGGCATCCAGAATGATGAGAAGACTGAAAGTCCTCCAGAGAGAAGAGACGACAGAAGCGGATCCAGAGATATGAGATTAGAGAAGTACATCCAGAGAGAGGAGATTATAGAAGGGCAACTAGAGAAATGAGAGGACAGAAAAATTTAGAGAGAGGAGAAAGTAGAAGGGCTTCCAGAGAAAGGAGAATACATAAGGTCATCCAGGGAGAGGAGATGATAGAAGGCATCCAGACAGTGGAGAGAACAGAAAGGCATCCAGTGAGAGGAGAGAACAGAAGGACATCCAGAGAGAGGAGAGGATAGAAGGGCATCCACATAGAGGAGATGACAGAAGGGCATCCAGAGAGAGGAGAAGACAGAAGGGCATCCGGTGAGAGAAGAGAACAGAAGGGCATCCAGGGAGAGGAAAGGACAGAAGGGCATCTCGAGAGAGGAGAGAACAGAAGGGCATCTAAAGATTGGAGAGGTTAAAAGAGCATTTAGAGAGAGAGAGAGAGAGAGAGAGAGAGAGAGAGAGAGAGAGAGAGAGAGGACAAAAGGGCATCCAGAGAGAGGATGAGACAGAAGGGCATCCAGAGAGATGAGAGAACAGCAATCATACATAGAGAAAAGAGAACAGAAGGACATCCAAAGAGAGGAGAAGACAGAAGGGCATCCTGAAAGAGGACAAGACAGAATGGCATCCAGAGAGAGGAGAGAATAGAAGGGCATCCAGAAAGAGGAGAGAACAAAAGAACATCCAGAGAGAGGAGAATACAGAAGGGCATCCAGAGTAAGCAGAGGACAGATGGGCATCGAGAGAGACAAGAGAACAGAAGGGCATCCAGAGTGAGGAGAAAACCGAAGAGCATCCAGACAAAGAAGAGGAAAGCAGGGCATCCAGAGAGAGGAGAGAACAGAATAACAACCATTGAGAGGAGAAGACAGAAAAACATCCAGAGCAAGGAGAAGACAGAAGGGCATCCAGAGAATGATAAAACAGAAGGGCATCCAGAGAGAGGAGAAGACAGAAGGGCATCCAGAAAGAGGAGAAGACAGAAGGGCATCTAGAGAGAGGAGAGAATAGAAGGCATCCAGAGAGAGGAGAGAACAGAGGGGCATCCGGTGAGAGGAAAGAACGGAAGGGCATTTAAAGAGTGGAGAGGACAAAAGGGCATCCAGAGAAAATAGAGGACTAAAGGGCATCCAGAGAAAGGAGAAGACAGAAAGGCATCCAGAAGAAGAGACAACAGAAGGGGATCCAGAGATATGAGAGTACAGAATTACATCCAGAGAGAAGAGAGTACAGAAGGGCAACCAGAGAGATGAGAGGAAAGAAGGGAATCTAGAGAGAGGAGAAAACAGTAAGGGATCCAGAGGGAGGAGAAAAGAAAACGGCAACCAGAGAGAGGAGAGGATAGAAGGCATCCCGATAGAGGAGATGACAGAAGGGCATCCAGGGAAATGAGAAGACAAAAGGGCATCCGGTGAGAGGAGAGAACAGAAGGGCATCCAGAGAAAGGAAAGAACAGAAGCAAATCTTGAGAGAGGAGAGAACAGAAAGGCATCTAAAAATTGGAGAGGACAAAAGGGCATCCAGAGAGAGAGGAGGACAAAAGGGCAATCAGAGAGAGTTGAAGACAGAAGCACATCCAGAGAGAGGAGAAGACAGAAGGGCATCCAGATAGATGAGAAAACAGAAGATCATCCAGAGAGAGGAGAAGACAGATGGTCATCCAGAAAGAGGACAAATCCAAATGGAATCCTTAGAGAGGAAAGAACAGAAGGGCATCCAGAAAGAGGAGAGAAAAATACGGCATCAACAGAGAGGAGAGGACAGATGGGCATCGAGAGTGATGAGAGAACAGAAGGGCATCCAGAGAGAGGAGAAAACAGAAGAGCATCCAGACAGTGAAGAGGACAGCAGGGCATCCAGAGAGAGGAGAGAACAGAAGAATACCCATTGAGAGGAGAAGACAGAAAACCATCTAGAGCAAGGAGAGGACAGAATGGCATACAGAGAGAGGATAGAACATAAGGGCATCTAGAGAGTGGAGAAGACAGAAGGGCATCCATATAGAGGAGAAGACAGAAGGGCATCCAGAGAGGAGAAGGCAGAACAGCATCCAGAGAGAGGAAAGGATAGAAGGGCATCCAGAGAGAAGAGAGAACAGAAGGGAATCCAGAGAAAGGAGAAGACAGAAGATCATACAGAGAGAAAAGAGAACAGAATGACATCCAGAGAGAGGAGAGAACAGAAGGGCATCCATGAATAGCAGAATACAGGGGGGAATCCAGAGAGAAAAGAGTACAGAAAGACATCCAAAGCAGTGAGAGAACAGAAGGACATCCAGAGACAGGAGAAAACAGAAGGGCATCCAGAGTGAGGAGAGAACAGAAGGGCATCCAGAAAGAGGAGAGAAAAAAGGGCACGCAGAGGGATGAGAATACGGAAGGGCAACCAGAGAGAGGAGAGGATAGAAGGCATCCAGAAAGAGGAGAGAAGAAAAAGGCATTCAGAGAGAGGAGAATACAGAAGGGCATCTAGAGAAAGGAGAGGACAGATGGGCACCGAGAGAGACGAGAGAACAGAAGGAAATCCAGTGAGTGGAGAAAACAGAAGAGCATCCAGACAGAGAAGAGGACAGCAGGGCATCCATAGAGAGGAGAGAACAGAACAATAGACATTGAGAGGAGAAGACAGAAAAACATCGAGAACGAGGAGAAGACAGAAGGGCATCCATAGAGAGGGAGTACAGATGTGCATCCAGAGAGAGGAGAGGACAGAAGGGCAACCTGAGAGTTGAGAGGAAAGAATGGAATCTAGAGAGAGGAGAGAACAGAGGGGCATCCAGAGGGAGGAGAAAACAGAATGGCATCCAGAGAGTTGAGAGGACAAAGAGAATCTAGAGAAAGGAGAGAACAGAAGGGCTTCCAGAGAGAGGAGAAAACAGAAGGGCATCCAGAGAGAGGAGAGGATAGAAGGCATCCAGAGAAAGGAGAGAACAGAAGGGCATCAGGTGTGAGGAGAGAACAGAATGGCATTTAGGGAGAGAAGAAAACAGAAGGGCATCAAGTGATAGGAGAGGATAGAAGGCATCCAGAGAGAGGAGAGAACAGAACGGCATCTGGTGAGAGGAGAGAACAGAAGAGCATCCAGAGAGAGAGTGGGACAAAAGGCATCCATAGTGAGGAGAGTACATAAGTGCATCCATAGAGAGGAGACAACAGAAGAGCATCCAGAGGGAAAAGAAATCAGAATGGAATCAAGAGTGAGGAGAGTACAACAAGGGAATCCAGAGAGAGAAGACAACAGAAGGGCATCCAGAGAAAGGAGAAGACATAAGGGCATCCAGAGAGAGGAGAGGACAGAAGGGCATCTGGAGTGAGGAGAGAACAGAAGGGCATCTAGAGAGAGGAGAAGACAGAAGGGCATCTGGAGTGAGGAGAGAACAGAAGAGCATCCAGAGAGAGCAGAAGACAGAAGGGCATCCAGAGAGGAAAAGACAGAAGAGTATCCAGAAAGAGGAGAGGACAGAAGGGCATCCAGAGAGAGGAGAGAACAGAAGGGCATCCAGAGAGAGGAGAGAACAGAAGAGCATCCAGAGAGAGGAGAGGACAGAAGGGCATCCAGAGAGAAGAGAAGACTGAAGGGCATACAGAGAGTAGAGAGGACATAAAAGAATCCGGAGAGAGAAGACAGAAGGGCATCCAGAGAGAAGAGAGGACAAAAGGCCTACAGAGGGAGGAGGAGACAGAATGGCATCCAGAGAGAGGAGAAGACTGAAGGGCATACAGAGAGTAGAGAGGAAATAAAGGAATCCGGAGAGAGGAGAAGACAGAAGGGCATCCAGAGAGAAGAGAGGACAAAAGGCCTACAGAGGGAAGAGGAGACAGAATGGCATCCAGAGAGAGGAGAGCAGAGATAGGCATCCAGAGAGAGGATAGAGCAGGAAAGCCTACAGAGAGAGGAGAGGACAGAAGGGTATCCAGTGAGAGGAGTGGGCAGAGTGGCATCCAGAGAGAGGAGTGTTGGGAGCCGCAGTGAGCATGATCTGCCATTCCAAGATGGCGTGGACATTGTGTCCTCTCCACTACTAAACAATTAACTCTGCAGCTGCAAAGGCAGAAAGCCTGCCAAAGTCAGTGGCCAATCACGAGGCGTAATATTGGGTGATGAGTGAACAGCCAATCAGAAGAGAACATGTCACTCTATGGTGTATTTAAGCTGTGCCCCTTCCTGTCTTTGGCCCTTCCGCTTTTTCCAAGTTTGCTGATACAGATTAAAGCCTCGCTGTGGTGATACCCGACAGAAGGGCATCCAGGGAGATGAGAGATCAGAAGGGCATCCAGAGAGAGGAGGGAACAGAACGGCATCCATAGAGAGGAGAAGACATAAGGTAATTCGGAGAGATGAGAGAACAGAAGGGCATCTAGAGAGAATAGAGTACAGAAGGGCATCTAGAGAGAGGAGAAGACAGAAGGGCATCCAGGAAGAGGAGAGAACAGAAGGGAATCTGGATAGAGGTGAAGGCAGAAGGCCACCAGATCAGAAGACTGACAGAAGGGCATCCTTAGAGAGGAGAGGACGGAAGGGCATCCAGAGAAAGAAGAGAATAGAAAGGCATCCAGAGAGAGGATAGGACAGAACTTCATCTAGAGAGAGGAGAGAAGAGAAGGGTATCCAGAGAGAGGAGAGAACAGTGGGAAATCCAGTGAGAGGAGAGAAAAGAAGGGCATCCGAGAGAGTAGAAGACAAAAGGGCATCCGTAGAGAAGAGAGGACAGAAGGGCATCCAAAGAGAGGAGGGAAAGAAGGGCATCCAAAGAGAGGAGAGATCAGAAGGGCAGCCCTACAGAGGATAGGACAGAAGGGCATCCAGAGAGAGGAGAGTACAGACGGCCATCCAGAGAGAGAAGGTAGAAGAGCATCTAGAGAGAGGAGAGATAGGAAGGGCATCCAGAGAGAGGAGAGAACAGAAAGGCATCTAGAGAGGAAAAAAGAGAAGGATATGCAGCGAGAGGAAAGAACAGAAGGTCATCCAGAGAGAGGAGAGGACAGAAGGGCATCTAGAGAGAGCAGAAAATATAAGGGCTTCCAGAAGGAGGAGAAGACCGAAGGGCATCAGGAGAAAGGAGAGAACAGAAGGGCATTTGAAGAGAGGAGTAGACTGAAGGGTATCCAGAGAGAAGAGAGGACAGAAGGGCACTCAGAAAGAGGAGAGGACAGAAGGGCATTCAGAGAAAGAAGAGGAAAAAAGGGCATCCAGAGAGAGGAGAGAACAGTAGACCATCCAGAGAGAGAAGAAAATAGAAGAGCATCAAAAGAAAGGAGAGAATGGAAGGGCACCCAGAGATATGAGAGAACAGAAGGGTATACAGAAACAGAAGATGATCAAAGAGCATCTGGAGAAAGAAGAGTACAGAAGGGCATCCATAAAGAGGAGAAGACAGAAGGGCATCTGGAGAGACGAAAGAACAGAAGGGCATCCAAGAGAATAGAGTGAAAAATCATCAAGAGAGAGGAGAGAACAGATGGGCATCCATAGAGAGGAGAAGACAAAGGGCATCCAGAGAGAGGAGGTAACAGAAGGGCATCCATAGAGAGGAGAAGACAGAAGGGAATCTGGTGAGACTAAAGAAGTGAAGGGAATCTAGAGAATAGAGGACAAAAGGGCATCTAGAAAGATGAGACAACAGAAGAGCATCCAGAGAGAGGATAAGACAGAAGGGGATCCAGAGAGAGGAGGGAACAGAAGGGCATCCAGAGAGAGGAGAAGACTGAAGGGCATCCAGAAAGGGGAGAAGACAGAACAGCATGGAGAGAGAGGGGAGAACAGAAGGCCATCCAGAGGGGGGAGAAGATAGAAGAGCATCTAGAGAAAGAGAGAATGTATTGCATCCAGAGAGAGGAGATAAGACAAGGGCCAAGAGAGAACAGAATGGCATCCAAAGAGAGGAGAGGACAGCAGGGCATCCAGAGAGAGGAGAAGATCGAAGGACATCTGGTGAAAAGAGAGATCAGAAGGTCATCCAGAGAGAGGAGGGAACAGAAGGGCATCTAGAGAGAGGAGAGAACAAGAATGGAATTGCATCCAGTGAGAGGAGAGAACAGCAGGGCATCCAGAGAGAAAAGATGACAAAAGTGTATCCAAAGAGAAAAAAGAATTGAAGGGCATCCAGAAAGAGCAGAAGACAGAAGGGCATCCAGATATAGAAGAGAACAAAAGGGCATCCAGAGTGAGGAGAGGACAAAAGTTCATCTAGATAGATGAGAGAAAAGAAGGGCATTCAGAGAGAGGAGAAGACAGAAGGGAATCCAGAGAGAGGAGAGTACAGAAGGTCATCAAGAGGGAAGAGATAACAGAAGGGCATCCAAAGAGAGGAGAGAACAGAAGGGCACCCAAAGAGAGGAGAGTATAGAAGGGCATCCAGAGAGAGAAGAAGACAGAAGAAAATCCAGACCGAAGAGAGAACAGAAGGGCATCCAGAGAGAGGAGAATGCCGATGGGCATCCGGAGTGAGGAGAGATCAGAAGGGCACCCAGAGAGAGGAGAGGACAGAAGGGCCTCCAGAGAGAGAAGAGAACAATAGGTCATCCAGAGAGAGAAGATAGAACAGCATCTAGAGAGAGCAGAGAACGGAAGGGCATCCAGAGAGAGGAGAGAACAGAATGTTATCCAGAGAGAGGAGACAATAGAAGGGCACCTGGGAAAGAAGAGAATAAAACGGCATCTAGAGGGAAGAGAGAACAGAATGGCATCCAATGAGAGGAGGAAATAGCAGGGCATCCAGAGAGACGAGAAGATCGAAGGACATCTGGAGAAAAGAGAGATCAGAAGGTCATCCAGAGAGAGGAGGGAACAGAAGGGCATGCAGCGATAGGAGAGAAACAGAAGGCCATCCAGAGAGAGGAGAAGATAGAAGAGCATCTAGAGAGAGGAGAGAACAGAAGGCCATCCAGAGAGAGGAGAGAACAGAATGTTATCCAGAAAGGAAAAAGGAGAAGGATATTCAGCGAGAGGAGAGGACAGAAGGGCATCCAGAGAGAGGAAAGAACAGAGGGAAAATTAGAGAGAGGAGAAGATAGAAGAGCATCCTGAGAGAGTAGAGAATGAAAGGGCATCCAGAGAGGAAAGAAGCAGAGGTTCTTCTAGAGAGAAGAGAATACAGAACGGCATCCAGAGAGAGGAGAAGAAATAAGAGAATCCAGAGAGAGGAGAGAACAGAAGGGCATTCAGAAAGAAAAAAAGAGTAGGATATCCAGCAAGAGGAAAATACAGAAGGTCATCTGGAAAGAGGAGAGAACAGAAGGGCATCAAGAGAAAAGGAGAGAACAGAAGGGCATCCGAAGTTAGGAGAGAACAGAACAGAATGGTACCCAGAGAGAGCAGAGAACAGAAGAGCATCCAGAGAGAGGATAAGACAAAAGGGGATCCAGAGAGAGGAGAGAACATAAAGGCATCCAGAGAGAAGTGAGGAAAGAAGGGCATCCAGAGAGAGGAGGGAACAGAAAACCATCTAGAGAGGATAGAAAGAAGGGCACCTACAGAGAGAGAGAACAGAAGGGCATCCAGAGAGAGAAGAGGACAGAAGGGAATTTTAAAAAAGGAGAAGACAGAATGACATCCAGTGACAGGAGAAGACAGTAGGGCATCCAGAGAGTGGAGAGTAGAGAAGGGCATTCAGAGAGAGAACACAGAAGAGCATCTGGAGACAAGAGAGGAAAGAAGGGCATCCAGAGAGAGGAGAGAACAGAGGAGCAGCCAGAGAGAGAGGAGAGAACAGAAGGGCATCCAGATAGAGGAGAAGACAGAAGGGCATTTAGAGAGAGGAGAAGACAGAAGGGTATACAGAGTGAGGAGAAAAAAGTTCATCCAGAGAGAGGAGATTACAGAAGGGAATCCAGAGAGAGGAGAGGACAGAAGGGCATCCAGAGGGAGGAGAGAACAGAACAGCATCCAGAGAGAGGAGAAGACAGAAGGTCATCCAGAGAGAGGAATGAACAGAAGAGCATCCAGAGAGAGGAGAAGACAGACAGGCACCCAAAGAGAGGAGAAAACAGAAGGGTATTTAGAAAAAGGAGAAGACAGAATGTTATCCAACAGGGGAGAGTACAGAAGGGCATCCAGAGAGATGAGAAAACAGAAGGGAATCTAGTGAGAGTAGAGGAGAGAAAGTCATTTACAGAGAGGAGAGGACATAAGGACAACCAAAGAGAGGAGAAGACAGAAGAGCATCTGGAGAGAGGAGAAGACAGAAGTGAATCAAGAGAAAGAAGGGTACAGAAGGGCATCCAGAGAGAGGAGAGGACAGAAGGTCATCCAGTGTGAGGAGAGAACAGAAGAGCAACCAGAGCGAGCTGAGGACAGAAGGGCATCCAGGGAGAGGAGAAGACAGAAGGACATCCAGAGAGAGAAGGGTAAAGAAGGGCATCCAGAGACAGCAGAGGGCAAAAGGGCATCCAGAGAGAGGTGAGGACAGAAGAGAGATGAGAGGAAACAAGGGAATCTAGAGAGAGGAGAGAACTGAAGGGTATCCAGTGTGAGGACAAAACAGAATGGCATCCAGAGAGATGGGAGGACAAAAGAGAATCTAGAGAGAGGAGAGAACAGAAAGGCTTCCAGAGACAGGAGAAAAAAGAAGGTTATCCACAGAGAGGAGAGGATAGAAGGCTTCCAGAGATAGTAGAGAACAGAAGGGCATCCGCTGTGAGAAGGGAACAGAATGGCATCCAGAGAAAGGAGAAGACAGAATGGCTCCAGAGAGAGAAGAGGACAGAAGGGCATCCGGAGAAAGTAGAGAACAGAAGGGTTTCCAGAGAGAGGAGAAGACAAAAGGGAATCCAGAGAGAAAAGAGGACAGAAGGGCATTCTGAGAATGGAGAGAAGAGAAGGGCATATGGAGAGAGGAGAGAACAGAAGAACATCCAGATAGAGGAGAAGACAGAATGGCATCCAGAGAGAGGAGAAGACAAAAGTGCATCCAGAGACAGGACTAGACAGAAGGGCATCTAGACAGTGGCGAACAACTAAAGGGCATCCAGTGAGAGAAGAAGACAGAAAAACATCCAGAGTGAGGAGATACAGAAGGGCATCCAGAGAAAGGATAGAACAGAAGGGCATCCGGAGAAATTAGAAGACAGAAGGGCATCCAGACAGTACAAGACAGAAAGGATTCCAGACAGAGGAGAAAACAGAAGGGCATCCAGTGAGAGGAGAAAACAGAAGGGCATCCGGAGAGATGAGAGAAGAGAAGGACATCCAGAAAGATGATAGAACAGAAGAGCATCCAGAGAGAGGATAAACAGAAGGGTACCCAGAGAGAGGAGAACACAGAAGTGCATCTAAAGAGTGGAGAGGACAAATGGGCATCCAGAGAAAGAGAAGAAAAAAAAAAGGGCATCCAGAGAGATGAAAAGACAGAAGGGCATCCAGAGAGAAGATACAACAAAACGGGATCCAGAGATATGAGAGTACAGAAGTACATCCAGAGAAAGGATAGGACAGAAGGGCAACCAGAGAGATGAGAGGAAAAAAGGGAATCTAGAGATAGGAGTTAAGAGAAGGGCATCCCGAGTGAGGAGAAAATAGAAGGGAATCCAGAGAGAGGAGAGGATAGAAGACATCCAGAGAGAAGAGAGAACAGAAGGGTATCCGGTGAGAGGAGAGAACAGAAGGGCATCCAGAGAGAAGAGAGGACAGAAGGGCATCCTGATAGAGGAGAGGACAGAAGGGCTTCTGGATAGAGGAGAGAACCAAAAGTCATCCAGAGTGTAGAGAAGACAGAAGGGCATCCAGAGAGGAGAAGACAGAACAGCATCCAGAGTGAGGAGAAAACAAAAGGGCATCCAGAGAGAGGAGAAGATAGAAGGCATCCAGAGAGATTAGAGAACAGAAGGGAATCCAGTGAGAGGAGAGAACAGAAGGGCATCCAGAGAGAGGAGAGAACAGAAGGGCATCCAGAGAGGAAAAAAAAACAGAATGGAATCAAGAGTGAGGAGAGTACAGAAAGGGAATCCAGAGAGAAGAGAGAACAGAAGGGCATCCAGAGAAGAATAGACAGAAGGTTATCCAGAGAGAGGAGAGGACAGAAGTGCATCCAGAGAGAGGAGATGAAAGAAAGGCATACAGAGATTAGAGAGGATAGAAAGGCATCCGGAAAGAGGAGAAGGCAGAAGGGAATCCAGAGAGAAGAGAGGACAGAAGGGCTTCCAGAAAGAGAAGAAGACAGAATGGCATCCAGAGAGATCAGAGAAGAGAAGGGCATTGAGAGAGAAGAAATGACAGAAGGGCATCAAGAGAGGGTAGAAGACCATAGGGCAACCAGAGAGAGGAGAAAATAAAAGGGCATCCAGGTATAGGAAAGTACAAAATGGCACCCAAAATGATGAGAGAACAGAAGAGGATTCAGAGAGAGAAGAGAACAGAAGGGCATCCGGAGAGAAAAGAGAACAGAAGGACATCCTGAGACATGAGATAACAGAAGGGCATCCAGAGCGAGAAGACAGAATGGAATCCAGAGAGAGGAGAGGATAGAAGAAAATCAACAGAAGGGGATCCAGAGATATGAGAGTACAGAAGTGCATCCAGAGAATGGAGAGGACAAAAGGGCAACCAGAAAGATGAGAGGAAAGAAGGGAATCTAAAGAGAGGAGAAAACAGAAAGGCATCCAGAGAGAGCAGAGGACAGAAGGTCATCCAGAGCGAGGAGAAGACAAAATGGCATCCAGAGAGAGGAGAGGATAGAAGGGCATCCATGGATAGGAGAATAAATAAGGTCACCCAGAGAGATGAGAGAACAGAAGAGCATCCACAGAAAGAAGAGACCAGAAGGCCATCCAGAGAGAGGAGTGGATAGAAGGCATACAGAGAGATGAGAGAACAGAAGAGCATCCAGAAAGAGGAGAAATAGAAGGGCATCCAGAGAGCGAAGAAAATAGAAGGCATCCAGAGAGAGGATAGAACAGAGTGGCATCCTTTGAGAGGAGAGAACAGAAGGGTATCTAAAGAGTGTAGAGAACAAAAGGGCATCCAGAGACAGAGGAGGACAAAAGGGTATCCAGAATGATGAGAAAACAGAAAGGCATCCAGAGAGAAGAGAAGACAGAAGGGTATCCAGAGAGTATCATGAGAGTAGAGAAGTACATCCAAAGAGAGGAGAGTACAGAAGGGCAACCAGAGAATTGAGAGGATAGAAAAAATCTAGAGAGAGGTGAAAACAGAAGGGCTTTCAAAATGAGGAGAATACATAAGAACATCCAGAGAGAGAGTAGAGGATAGAATGCATCCAGACAGAGGAGAGAACAAAAAGTCATCTGGTGAGAGGAGAGGACAGAAAGACATCCAGAGAGAGGAGAGGATAGAAGGGCATCCAGATAGAGGAGATGACAGAAGGGCATCCAGAGAGAGTAGAACACAGAAAGGCATTGGGTGAGAGGAGAGAACAGAAGGGCATCCAGAGAGAGGAAAGGACAAAAGGGCATCTCGAGAGAGGAGAGAACAAAAGGGCATCTAAAGAGTGGAGAGGACAAAAGAGCATTTAAAGAGAGAGAGAGAGAGAGAGAGAGAGAGAGAGAGAGAGAGAGAGAGAGAGAGAGAGAGAGAGAGAGGGGCATCCAGAGAGATGAGAGAACAGCAGATCATACAGAGAAAAAAGAGAACAGAAGGACATCCAGAGATAGAAGAAGACAGAAGGGCATCCAGAAAGAGGACAAGATAGAATGGCATCCAGAAAGAGGAGAGAACAAAAGAGCATCCAGAGAGAGGAGAATACAGAAGGGCATCCAGAGTAAGCAGAGGACAGACGGGCATCAAGAGAGACGAGAGAACAGAAGGGCATTCAGAGAGAGGAGAAAACAGAAGAGCATCCAGACAGAGAAGAGGACAGCAGGGCATCCAGAGAGAGAAGAGAACAGAATAACATCATTGAGAGGAGAAGACAGAAAAACATCCAGAGCAAGGAGAGGACAGAAGGGCATCCAGAGAAAGATAAAACAGAAGGGCATCCAGAGAGAGGAGAAAACAGAAGGGCATCCAGAGAGAGGAGAAGACAAAAGAGCATCCAGAGAGAGGAGAGAACAGAGGGGCATCTGATGAGAGGACAGAACAGAAGGGCATTTAAAGAGTGGAGAGGAAAAAGGGCATCCAGAGACAGAGGAGGATTAAAGGGCATCCAGAGAAAGGTGAAGACAGAAAGGCATCCAGAAGAAGAGACGAAAGAAGGGGATCCAGAAATATGAGAGTACAGAAGTGCATCTAGAGAAAGGAGAGTACAGAAGGACAACCAGAGAGATGAGAGGAAAGAAGGGAATGTAGAGAGAGGAGAAAAGAGAAGGACATCCAAAGGGAGGAGAAAACAGAAGGGCATCCAGAAAGAGGAGAGAACAAAAGAACATCTATAGAGAGGAGAATACAGAAGGGCATCCAGAGAATGGAGCTGACCGATGGGCATTGAGAGAGACAAGAGTACAGAAGGGCATCCAGAGAGAGGAGAGAACAGTAGGGCATCCCAAGTGAGGATAGAACAGAAGGGCATCCAGAGACAGGAGAAGACAGAGGGGCTTCCAGTGAGAGGAGAGAACAGAAGGGCATCCAGAGAGAGGAAAGGATAGAAGGGCATCTAGAGAGAAAAGAGAACAGAAGGGCATCTAAAGAGTAGAGAAGACAAAAGGGCATCTAGAGGGAGAGCTGGACAAAGGGCATCCAGAGAGAGGAGAAGACAGAAGGGCATCCAGAGAGAGGAGACAACAGAATGGCATCCAGAGAGATGAGAGAACAGAAGATCATACAGAGAGAAAAGACAACAGAAGGACATCCAGAGAGAGGAGAAGACAGAAGGGCATCCAGAGAGAGGACAATACAAAAGGGCATCCAGAGAGAGGAGAGAACAGAAATGAATCCAGAAAGAGGAGAGAACAAAAGGGCATCCAGAGAGAGGAGAGAAGAGAAGAACATCCATTGATAGGTGAATGCAGAAAAACATACAGAGCAAGCTCAGAAGAGAATCCAGAGAGAGGATAGAACAGAAGGGCATCCAGAGAAAAGAGAAGACAGAAGGGCATCCAGAGAGAGGAGAAGACAGAAGGGCATCCAGAGAGAGGAGAAGACAGAAGGGCATCCGGAAAGAGGAGAAGACAAAGGCAATCCAGAGAGAGAAGGGTACAGATCTGCATCCAGAAAGAGAAGAGAACAGAAGGGCATAGAGAGAGAGGAGAGAACAGAAGTGCATCCAGAGCAAGGTGAGGACAGAAGGGTATCCAGAGAGAGGAGTAGACAAAAGGGAATCAAGAAAGAAAAGTGGACAGAAGGGCATTCTGAGAAAGGATAGAACAGAAGGGCAAATGGAGAGACGAGAGAACAGAAGAGCATCCAGATAGAGGAGAGGACAGAATGGAATCCAGAGAGATGAGAAGAGAGAAGTGTATCCAGAGACAGGACAAGACAGAAGGCACCTAGACAGAGGAGAAATCCTAAGGGCATCCAGTGAGAGGAGAAGACAGAAAAACATCCAGAGCGAGGAGATGACAGAAGGGCATCCAGAGAAAGGATAGAATAGAAGGGCATCCAGAGAGAGGAGAAGACAAAAGGGCATCCAGACAGGAAAAGAAAGAAAAGAATCCAGACACAGGAGAAAACAAAAGGGCATTCAGTGAGAGGAGAAAACAGAAGGGCATCTGGAGAGATGAGAGAAGAGAGAAGAGAAGGGCATCCAGAGAGATGATAGAACAGAAGAGCATCCAGAGAGAGAATAAACAGACAGGCATCCAGAGAAAGGATAAAACAGAAGGGCATCTAAAGAGTGGAGAGGACAAATGGGCATCCAGAGAGAGAGAACAAAAGGACATCCAGAAAGACGGAAAGACAGAAGGGCATCCAGAGAGAAGAGACAACAGAAGGGGATCCAGAGATATGAGAGTACAGAGGTGCATCCAGAGAAAGGAGAGGACAGAAGTGCAACCAGAGAGATGAGAGGAAAGAAGGGAATCTAGAGAGAGGAGAAAAGAGAAGGGCATCCAGAGAGAGGAGAAAACAGAAGGGCATCCCGAGACAGGAGAAGATAGAAGGCATTCAGAGAGAGGAGAGAATAGAACTGAATCCAGTGAGAGGAGAGAACAGAAGGACATCCAGAGAGAGTTTAAGACAAAGGGGCATCTGAGTGAGGAGAGAACAGAAGGGTATCTGGAGAGAAGAGAAGACAGAAGGGCATCCATCGATAGGAGAGTACAGAAGTGCATCCATAAAGAGAAGAGAACAGAAGGGCATCCAGAGGGAAAAAAAAAACAGAATGGAATCAAGAGTGAGGAGAGTACAGAAAGGGAATCCAGAGAGAAGAAAAAACAGAAGGGCATCCAGAGAGGAAAAGGCAGAAGAGTATCCAGAGGGAGGAGAGGACAGAAGGGCATCCAGAGAGATGAGAAGAAAGAAGGGCATACAGAGAGTAGAGAAGACAGAAAGGCTTCCGGAGAGAGGAGAAGACAGAAGGGTATCCAGAGAGAAGAGAGGACAGAAGGGCTTCCAGAAAGATGAGAAGACAGAATGGCTATCAGAGAGGTGAGAGAAGAGAAGGGCATCGAGAGAGAGGAGATGACAGAAGGGCATCCAGAGAGGGTAGAAGACCATAGGGTAAACAGAGAGAGGAGAAAATAGAAGGGCATCCAGGTATAGGAAAGTACAAAATGGCACCCAAAGAGATGAGAGAACAGAAGAGGATTCAGAGAGAAAAGAGAACAGAAGGGCATCCGGAGAGAAAAGAGAACACAAGGACATCCTGAGATATGAGATAACAGAAGGGCATCCAGAGAGAGGAAAAGACAGAACGGAATCCAGAGAGAGGAGAGGATAGAATGGAATCTAGAGAGAGGAGAAAACAGAAAGGCATCCAGAGAGAGCAGAGGACAGAATGGCATCCAGAGCGAGGAGAAGACAGAATGGCATCCAGAGAGAGGATAAGATAGAAGGAAATCTAGAGAGAGGAGGAAACGGAAGGGCTTCCAGAGAGGGGAGAAGACAGAAGAGCATCCAGAGACAGGAGAAGATAGAAGGACATTCAGGGATAGGAGAATACATAAGGGCACCCAGAGAGTTGAGAGAACAGAAGAGCATCCACAGAGAGAAGAGAACAGAAGGCCATCCAGAGAGAGGCGAGGATAGAAGGCATTCAGAGAGATGAGAGAAGAGAAGAGCATCCAGAGAGAGGAGAAATAGAAGGACATCCAGAGAGAGAAGAAAATAGAATGCATCCAAAGAGAGGATAGAACAGAGGGGCATCTGGTGAGAGGAGAGAACAGAAGGGTATCTAAAAAGTGGATAGGACAAAGGGGCATCCAGAGACAGAGGAGGACAAAAGGGCATCCAGAATGATGAGAAGACTGAAAGTCCTCCAGAGAGAAGAGACGACAGAAGCGGATCCAGAGATATGAGATTAGAGAAGTACATCCAGAGAGAGGAGATTATAGAAGGGCAACTAGAGAAATGAGAGGACAGAAAAATTTAGAGAGAGGAGAAAGTAGAAGGGCTTCCAGAGAAAGGAGAATACATAAGGTCATCCAGGGAGAGGAGATGATAGAAGGCATCCAGACAGTGGAGAGAACAGAAAGGCATCCAGTGAGAGGAGAGAACAGAAGGACATCCAGAGAGAGGAGAGGATAGAAGGGCATCCACATAGAGGAGATGACAGAAGGGCATCCAGAGAGAGGAGAAGACAGAAGGGCATCCGGTGAGAGAAGAGAACAGAAGGGCATCCAGGGAGAGGAAAGGACAGAAGGGCATCTCGAGAGAGGAGAGAACAGAAGGGCATCTAAAGATTGGAGAGGTTAAAAGAGCATTTAGAGAGAGAGAGAGAGAGAGAGAGAGAGAGAGAGAGAGAGAGAGAGAGAGAGAGGACAAAAGGGCATCCAGAGAGAGGATGAGACAGAAGGGCATCCAGAGAGATGAGAGAACAGCAATCATACATAGAGAAAAGAGAACAGAAGGACATCCAAAGAGAGGAGAAGACAGAAGGGCATCCTGAAAGAGGACAAGACAGAATGGCATCCAGAGAGAGGAGAGAATAGAAGGGCATCCAGAAAGAGGAGAGAACAAAAGAACATCCAGAGAGAGGAGAATACAGAAGGGCATCCAGAGTAAGCAGAGGACAGATGGGCATCGAGAGAGACAAGAGAACAGAAGGGCATCCAGAGTGAGGAGAAAACCGAAGAGCATCCAGACAAAGAAGAGGAAAGCAGGGCATCCAGAGAGAGGAGAGAACAGAATAACAACCATTGAGAGGAGAAGACAGAAAAACATCCAGAGCAAGGAGAAGACAGAAGGGCATCCAGAGAATGATAAAACAGAAGGGCATCCAGAGAGAGGAGAAGACAGAAGGGCATCCAGAAAGAGGAGAAGACAGAAGGGCATCTAGAGAGAGGAGAGAATAGAAGGCATCCAGAGAGAGGAGAGAACAGAGGGGCATCCGGTGAGAGGAAAGAACGGAAGGGCATTTAAAGAGTGGAGAGGACAAAAGGGCATCCAGAGAAAATAGAGGACTAAAGGGCATCCAGAGAAAGGAGAAGACAGAAAGGCATCCAGAAGAAGAGACAACAGAAGGGGATCCAGAGATATGAGAGTACAGAATTACATCCAGAGAGAAGAGAGTACAGAAGGGCAACCAGAGAGATGAGAGGAAAGAAGGGAATCTAGAGAGAGGAGAAAACAGTAAGGGATCCAGAGGGAGGAGAAAAGAAAACGGCAACCAGAGAGAGGAGAGGATAGAAGGCATCCCGATAGAGGAGATGACAGAAGGGCATCCAGGGAAATGAGAAGACAAAAGGGCATCCGGTGAGAGGAGAGAACAGAAGGGCATCCAGAGAAAGGAAAGAACAGAAGCAAATCTTGAGAGAGGAGAGAACAGAAAGGCATCTAAAAATTGGAGAGGACAAAAGGGCATCCAGAGAGAGAGGAGGACAAAAGGGCAATCAGAGAGAGTTGAAGACAGAAGCACATCCAGAGAGAGGAGAAGACAGAAGGGCATCCAGATAGATGAGAAAACAGAAGATCATCCAGAGAGAGGAGAAGACAGATGGTCATCCAGAAAGAGGACAAATCCAAATGGAATCCTTAGAGAGGAAAGAACAGAAGGGCATCCAGAAAGAGGAGAGAAAAATACGGCATCAACAGAGAGGAGAGGACAGATGGGCATCGAGAGTGATGAGAGAACAGAAGGGCATCCAGAGAGAGGAGAAAACAGAAGAGCATCCAGACAGTGAAGAGGACAGCAGGGCATCCAGAGAGAGGAGAGAACAGAAGAATACCCATTGAGAGGAGAAGACAGAAAACCATCTAGAGCAAGGAGAGGACAGAATGGCATACAGAGAGAGGATAGAACATAAGGGCATCTAGAGAGTGGAGAAGACAGAAGGGCATCCATATAGAGGAGAAGACAGAAGGGCATCCAGAGAGGAGAAGGCAGAACAGCATCCAGAGAGAGGAAAGGATAGAAGGGCATCCAGAGAGAAGAGAGAACAGAAGGGAATCCAGAGAAAGGAGAAGACAGAAGATCATACAGAGAGAAAAGAGAACAGAATGACATCCAGAGAGAGGAGAGAACAGAAGGGCATCCATGAATAGCAGAATACAGGGGGAATCCAGAGAGAAAAGAGTACAGAAAGACATCCAAAGCAGTGAGAGAACAGAAGGACATCCAGAGACAGGAGAAAACAGAAGGGCATCCAGAGTGAGGAGAGAACAGAAGGGCATCCAGAAAGAGGAGAGAAAAAAGGGCACGCAGAGGGATGAGAATACGGAAGGGCAACCAGAGAGAGGAGAGGATAGAAGGCATCCAGAAAGAGGAGAGAAGAAAAAGGCATTCAGAGAGAGGAGAATACAGAAGGGCATCTAGAGAAAGGAGAGGACAGATGGGCACCGAGAGAGACGAGAGAACAGAAGGAAATCCAGTGAGTGGAGAAAACAGAAGAGCATCCAGACAGAGAAGAGGACAGCAGGGCATCCATAGAGAGGAGAGAACAGAACAATAGACATTGAGAGGAGAAGACAGAAAAACATCGAGAACGAGGAGAAGACAGAAGGGCATCCATAGAGAGGGAGTACAGATGTGCATCCAGAGAGAGGAGAGGACAGAAGGGCAACCTGAGAGTTGAGAGGAAAGAATGGAATCTAGAGAGAGGAGAGAACAGAAGTGCATCCAGAGGGAGGAGAAAACAGAATGGCATCCAGAGAGTTGAGAGGACAAAAGAGAATCTAGAGAGAGGGGAGAACAGAAGGGCTTCCAGAGAGAGGAGAAAACAGAAGGGCATCCAGAGAGAGGAGAGGATAGAAGGCATCCAGAGAAAGGAGAGAACAGAAGGGCATCAGGTGTGAGGAGAGAACAGAATGGCATTTAGGGAGAGAAGAAAACAGAAGGGCATCAAGTGATAGGAGAGGATAGAAGGCATCCAGAGAGAGGAGAGAACAGAACGGCATCTGGTGAGAGGAGAGAACAGAAGAGCATCCAGAGAGAGAGTGGGACAAAAGGCATCCATAGTGAGGAGAGTACATAAGTGCATCCATAGAGAGGAGACAACAGAAGAGCATCCAGAGGGAAAAGAAATCAGAATGGAATCAAGAGTGAGGAGAGTACAACAAGGGAATCCAGAGAGAGAAGACAACAGAAGGGCATCCAGAGAAAGGAGAAGACATAAGGGCATCCAGAGAGAGGAGAGGACAGAAGGGCATCTGGAGTGAGGAGAGAACAGAAGGGCATCCAGAGAGAGGAGAAGACAGAAGGGCATCTGGAGTGAGGAGAGAACAGAAGAGCATCCAGAGAGAGGAGAAGACAGAAGGGCATCCAGAGAGGAAAAGACAGAAGAGTATCCAGAAAGAGGAGAGGACAGAAGGGCATCCAGAGAGAGGAGAGAACAGAAGGGCATCCAGAGAGAGGAGAGAACAGAAGAGCATCCAGAGAGAGGAGAGGACAGAAGGGCATCCAGAGAGAAGAGAAGACTGAAGGGCATACAGAGAGTAGAGAGGACATAAAAGAATCCGGAGAGAGAAGACAGAAGGGCATCCAGAGAGAAGAGAGGACAAAAGGCCTACAGAGGGAGGAGGAGACAGAATGGCATCCAGAGAGAGGAGAAGACTGAAGGGCATACAGAGAGTAGAGAGGAAATAAAGGAATCCGGAGAGAGGAGAAGACAGAAGGGCATCCAGAGAGAAGAGAGGACAAAAGGCCTACAGAGGGAAGAGGAGACAGAATGGCATCCAGAGAGAGGAGAGCAGAGATAGGCATCCAGAGAGAGGATAGAGCAGGAAAGCCTACAGAGAGAGGAGAGGACAGAAGGGTATCCAGTGAGAGGAGTGGGCAGAGTGGCATCCAGAGAGAGGAGTGTTGGGAGCCGCAGTGAGCATGATCTGCCATTCCAAGATGGCGTGGACATTGTGTCCTCTCCACTACTAAACAATTAACTCTGCAGCTGCAAAGGCAGAAAGCCTGCCAAAGTCAGTGGCCAATCACGAGGCGTAATATTGGGTGATGAGTGAACAGCCAATCAGAAGAGAACATGTCACTCTATGGTGTATTTAAGCTGTGCCCCTTCCTGTCTTTGGCCCTTCCGCTTTTTCCAAGTTTGCTGATACAGATTAAAGCCTCGCTGTGGTGATACCCGACAGAAGGGCATCCAGGAAGAGGAGAGAACAGTAGGGCATCCAGAGAGAGGAGGGAACAGAACAGCATCCATAGAGAGGAGAAGACATAAGGGAATCCAGAGAGATGAGAGAACAGAAGGGCATCTAGAGAGAATAGAGTACAGAAGGGCATGCAGAGAGAGGAGAAGACAGAAGGGCATCCAGGAAGAGGAGAGAACAGAAGGGAATCTGGATAGAGGTGAAGGCAGAAGGCCACCAGATCAGAAGACGACAGAAGGGCATCCTTAGAGAGGAGAGGACGGAAGGGCATCCAGAGAAAGAAGAGAATAGAAAGGCATCCAGAGAGAGGATAGGACAGAACTTCATCTAGAGAGAGGAGAGAAGAGAAGGGTATCCAGAGAGAGGAGAGAACAGTGGGAAATCCAGTGAGAGGAGAGAAAAGAAGGGCATCCGAGAGAGTAGAAGACAAAAGGGCATCCGTAGAGAAGAGAGGACAGAAGGGCATCCAAAGAGAGGAGGGAAAGAAGGGCATCCAAAGAGAGGAGAGATCAGAAGGGCAGCCCTACAGAGGATAGGACAGAAGGGCATCCAGAGAGAGGAGAGTACAGACGGCCATCCAGAGAGAGAAGGTAGAAGAGCATCTAGAGAGAGGAGAGATAGGAAGGGCATCCAGAGAGAGGAGAGAACAGAAAGGCATCTAGAGAGGAAAAAAGAGAAGGATATGCAGCGAGAGGAAAGAACAGAAGGTCATCCAGAGAGAGGAGAGGACAGAAGGGCATCTAGAGAGAGCAGAAAATATAAGGGCTTCCAGAAGGAGGAGAAGACCGAAGGGCATCAGGAGAAAGGAGAGAACAGAAGGGCATTTGAAGAGAGGAGTAGACTGAAGGGTATCCAGAGAGAAGAGAGGACAGAAGGGCACTCAGAAAGAGGAGAGGACAGAAGGGCATTCAGAGAAAGAAGAGGAAAAAAGGGCATCCAGAGAGAGGAGAGAACAGTAGACCATCCAGAGAGAGAAGAAAATAGAAGAGCATCAAAAGAAAGGAGAGAATGGAAGGGCACCCAGAGATATGAGAGAACAGAAGGGTATACAGAAACAGAAGATGATCAAAGAGCATCTGGAGAAAGAAGAGTACAGAAGGGCATCCATAAAGAGGAGAAGACAGAAGGGCATCTGGAGAGACGAAAGAACAGAAGGGCATCCAAGAGAATAGAGTGAAAAATCATCAAGAGAGAGGAGAGAACAGATGGGCATCCATAGAGAGGAGAAGACAAAGGGCATCCAGAGAGAGGAGGTAACAGAAGGGCATCCATAGAGAGGAGAAGACAGAAGGGAATCTGGTGAGACTAAAGAAGTGAAGGGAATCTAGAGAATAGAGGACAAAAGGGCATCTAGAAAGATGAGACAACAGAAGAGCATCCAGAGAGAGGATAAGACAGAAGGGGATCCAGAGAGAGGAGGGAACAGAAGGGCATCCAGAGAGAGGAGAAGACTGAAGGGCATCCAGAAAGGGGAGAAGACAGAACAGCATGGAGAGAGAGGGGAGAACAGAAGGCCATCCAGAGGGGGGAGAAGATAGAAGAGCATCTAGAGAAAGAGAGAATGGTATTGCATCCAGAGAGAGGAGATAAGACAAGGGCCAAGAGAGAACAGAATGGCATCCAAAGAGAGGAGAGGACAGCAGGGCATCCAGAGAGAGGAGAAGATCGAAGGACATCTGGTGAAAAGAGAGATCAGAAGGTCATCCAGAGAGAGGAGGGAACAGAAGGGCATCTAGAGAGAGGAGAGAACAAGAATGGAATTGCATCCAGTGAGAGGAGAGAACAGCAGGGCATCCAGAGAGAAAAGATGACAAAAGTGTATCCAAAGAGAAAAAAGAATTGAAGGGCATCCAGAAAGAGCAGAAGACAGAAGGGCATCCAGATATAGAAGAGAACAAAAGGGCATCCAGAGTGAGGAGAGGACAAAAGTTCATCTAGATAGATGAGAGAAAAGAAGGGCATTCAGAGAGAGGAGAAGACAGAAGGGAATCCAGAGAGAGGAGAGTACAGAAGGTCATCAAGAGGGAAGAGATAACAGAAGGGCATCCAAAGAGAGGAGAGAACAGAAGGGCACCCAAAGAGAGGAGAGTATAGAAGGGCATCCAGAGAGAGAAGAAGACAGAAGAAAATCCAGACCGAAGAGAGAACAGAAGGGCATCCAGAGAGAGGAGAATGCCGATGGGCATCCGGAGTGAGGAGAGATCAGAAGGGCACCCAGAGAGAGGAGAGGACAGAAGGGCCTCCAGAGAGAGAAGAGAACAATAGGTCATCCAGAGAGAGAAGATAGAACAGCATCTAGAGAGAGCAGAGAACGGAAGGGCATCCAGAGAGAGGAGAGAACAGAATGTTATCCAGAGAGAGGAGACAATAGAAGGGCACCTGGGGAAAGAAGAGAATAAAACGGCATCTAGAGGGAAGAGAGAACAGAATGGCATCCAATGAGAGGAGGAAATAGCAGGGCATCCAGAGAGACGAGAAGATCGAAGGACATCTGGAGAAAAGAGAGATCAGAAGGTCATCCAGAGAGAGGAGGGAACAGAAGGGCATCTAGAGAGAGGAGAGAACAGAAGGCCATCCAGAGAGAGAGGAGAGAAGAGCATCTAGAGAGAGGAGAGAACAGAAGGCCATCCAGAGAGAGGAGAGAACAGAATGTTATCCAGAAAGGAAAAAGGAGAAGGATATTCAGCGAGAGGAGAGGACAGAAGGGCATCCAGAGAGAGGAAAGAACAGAGGGAAAATTAGAGAGAGGAGAAGATAGAAGAGCATCCTGAGAGAGTAGAGAATGAAAGGGCATCCAGAGAGGAAAGAAGCAGAGGTTCTTCTAGAGAGAAGAGAATACAGAACGGCATCCAGAGAGAGGAGAAGAAATAAGAGAATCCAGAGAGAGGAGAGAACAGAAGGGCATTCAGAAAGAAAAAAAAGAGTAGGATATCCAGCAAGAGGAAAATACAGAAGGTCATCTGGAAAGAGGAGAGAACAGAAGGGCATCAAGAGAAAAGAGAGAACAGAAGGGCATCCGAAGTTAGGAGAGAACAGAACAGAATGGTACCCAGAGAGAGCAGAGAACAGAAGAGCATCCAGAGAGAGGATAAGACAAAAGGGGATCCAGAGAGAGGAGAGAACATAAAGGCATCCAGAGAGAAGTGAGGAAAGAAGGGCATCCAGAGAGAGGAGGGAACAGAAAACCATTTAGAGAGAGAAGAAAGAAGAACATCCCGAGAGAGGATAAGGCAGAAGGGCATCCAGAGAAATGAGAGGACAGAAGGGCATCCAGAGAGAAGAGAGGACAGAAGGGTATCCAGGGAGAGGAGAGAACAGAAGGCCATCCAGAGAGAGAAAATTGAAGAGCATCTAGAGTGAGGAGAGAACAGAAGGGCATCCAGAGTGAGGAGAGGACAGAAGGGCATCCAGAGAAAAAAGAGGACAGAATGGCATCCAGAGAGAGGAGAGGACAGAAGGGCATGCAGAAACAGGAGAGAACAGAAGGGCATCCAGAGAGAGGAGAGGACAGAAGTTCTTATAGAGAGAGGAGAGGACAGAATGTTATCTAGAGAGAGGAGAAGACAGAAGGGAATCCAGAGAGAGGAGAGAACTGAAGGGCATTCAGAGAGTAAAATACAGAATGATATCCAGCCAGAGGAGAAGACAGAAGGGCATCCGGGGAGGGAAGAGAACAGAAGGGCATCAAGAGGGAAGAAAGAACAGAAAACTATCCGAAGAGGGGACAGAACAGCAGGGCACCCAGAGAGAGGAGGGTACAGAAGAGCATCCAGAGAGAGGAGAAGGCAGAAGGGGATCCAAGGAGAGGAGAGAACAGAAGGGCATCCAGAGGGAGGAGAGGATAAAAGAACATCTAGAGAGAGAAGAGAAGAGAAAAAGGAGAAGAATGAAGGGCATCAGAAGAAAGGAGAGAACAGAAGGGCATTGTGAGAGATGAGTAGACAGAAGGGCATCCAGAGAGGAGAGTACAAAAGGACATCCAGAGAGAGGAGAGGACAGAAGGGCATCCAGAGAGAGGAGTGGACAGAAGGGCATCCAGAGAGAGGAGATGACAGAATGGCATCCAGAGAGAGGAGGGAACAAAAGGGCATACAGAGAGAGGAGAAGACAGAAGGTCATCCAGGGAGATGAGAGCATAGAAGGGCATCCAGAAAGAGGGGAGGACAGAATGGCATCCAGAGAGAGGAGGGAACAGAACGGCATCCATAGAAAGGAGAAGACATATTGGAATCCGGAGATACGAGAGAACAGAAGGGCATCCAGAGAGAATAGAGTTCAGAAGGGCATCTAGAGAGAGAAGACAACAGAAGGGCATTCTTAGAGAGGCAAAGACAAAAGGACATCCAGAGAAAGGAGAGGACAGAAGGGCATCTGAAGAGAGGAGAGAACAGAAGAGAATCTAGAGAGAGGGAAGAAACACATCCATAGAGAGGAGAGTACAGAAGGGCATCCAGAGAGAGGAGAGAACAGAAGGAAATCCAGAGAGAAGAGAGGACAGATGGGCATTCATAGAGAGGAGGAAACAGAAGGGCATGCCAAGAAAGGAGAAGACAGAAGGGCATCCAGAGAGAGGAGAGGACAGAAGGACATCCTGAAGGATGAGAGAACAGAATGGCATCCAGAGAGTTTAGAAGTTCATCTAGAGAGAGGAAAGAACAGAAGGGCATTTAGGACAGGAGTAGACAGAAGGGCATCCAGAGAGAGGAGAGGACAAAAGGGCATCCAGAGAGAGGAGGGACCAAAAGGGCATCCAGAGGGAGGAGAAGTCAGAAGGTCATCCAGGGATGTGAGAGGATAGAAGGGCTTCCAGAGAAAGAAGAGTACAAAAGGGCACCCATAAAGAGGAGAATACCGAAGGGCATCTGGAGAAATGAGAGATCAGAAGGGCATCAAGAGAGAACAGAACAGACAGGCATCTGGAGAAATGAGAAGACAGAAGGGTATCAAGAGTGAAGAGAGAATAGAAGGGCATCTGAAGAGAGGAGATAACAGAAGGACATTTAGAAAAAGGAGAAGACAGAATGGCATCCAGAGAGTGGAGAAGACAGAAGGGCATCCAGATATTGGAGAGTACAGAAGGGCATCCAGAGAGAGGAGAAGACAGAAGGGCATCTGGATACAAGAGAGGGAAGTAAGTCATCCAGAGAGAGGAGAGAACAGAGGAGCAGCCGGAGAGAGAGGAGAGAACAGAAGGGCACCCAGATAGAGGAGAAGACAGAAGGGCATTTAGAGAGAGGAGAAGACAGAAGGGCATACAGAGTGAGTAGAAAAAAAGTTCATCCAGAGAGAGGAGATTACAGAATGGAATCCAGAGAAAGGAGAGGACAGAAGGTCATCCAGAGGGAGGAGAAAACAGAATGGCATCCAGAGAGATGAGAGATAAGATCATTCAGATATTATAGAGGACAGAAGGGCTTGTAGAGAGAGAAGAGAACAGAAGGGCATCCAGGGAGGAGATGACAGAAGGGAATCCAGTTAGAGGAGAGAACAGAAGGGCATCTAGATGTAGCAGAAGCCAGAATAGCGTCCAGAGAGAGGAGAGGACACTAGGGCATCCGGAAAGAGAAGAGAACCAAAGGGCATCTATAACGTGCACCTCCTGTGTCGCCCCACACCTGTGGAAGAGAAACACGAGCAACAGTATTCAGGTAGTTACTGCAAAACGAGGACTTTACTTCTTGTCACGGTAAAGCGGAAAGATGCGGAAGGACTGAGACGTGGAAGGGGCTTAGCTTAAATACAGCCTAGAGTGACGTATTCACTTCTGATTGGCTGTTCGCTCACCACCCAATATTATGTCTCGGGATTGGCCAGTGACTTTGCCGTGCCTTTTGCCTTTTGCAACTGTGCAGTCAGTTGTTTACAAGTGGGAGGACAGGATGTCCATGCCATCTTGGAATGGCAAATCACTGAGGCTCCATACAACTCTCCCTGTTTAAATTATTAATATGAAACAGCCTTTTGTCTAACAAACACAGTACCAATCAAGATTCGAACTCAAACCCAATCAAGCAAACTCCATCTTGGGGGAATAAGCGATCAAGAGCTTATAGCCCAAAGATTTTCCCTTACACTTCCAGGTGCGATCAAACAAGTCCTCTGGGTGCAAGGGCTAAGGGGATGTAAAGAGGAATTGACACCCGTCCCTGTGCAATGGAGTATAGCTCCCAGGAGTGCAAGGGCTGTCAACCTACTATTCAGGTACCACAGCTATTTAGGCAAGCGCTGGCTGGAGTTAAACCTCTCATCGACCCAGTGCAATGGGCTGAACCCTTGGGGTGTATTGACTGAGAGTCTCAGTCATCGGCTACTCTCTTAGCCTAGATAGTCAAATTTCAGGGAGAGATGCTTGCTCCAAGGCAGTGAGTGCTTGGGCTTTAGCTACCTTGTCACATTTTTGCTGGGCTCTGAGCTTACAGACCAACCATCCATGAACACTAATCCACAAATATAGGGCTGCACCAAGCAGGCCTATTCCCACCCATTTAAGAAAGAAGGAAAAGGCAGGAGAAATTCAAGAAGTAAAATCGCCAGGGGAACCAGGGTCCATCTGCACTCCATCAAGGCTCGAAATCTGGATCTGCAATTGGTGTTGCACCTAGTCCAGCTCCCCAGTTCACTTTCCTTTTAAATAAGCAGAAAGATAATGGCTTTAAATAAATGTATCATTCACAAATCTCAGAGGTGTAATACCTGGATGTGGGGTTGCTGACACTCAGCTCATTTGAACCACATCCGTGAGCTGCTCTACATGGGCTTGGAGCAAATCAACTCTCTGATTGACCAAAGTGTCTTTTAAGTCTCCATAATGATGTACTGGGATGGGCACAAAGGTAGGCACATGCACAACCAAGGCTAGGTCTAGTGATCCATTCCAGCATTGTGCCAAAAGGCATGTAACATTCTTATAATCTAAGATATCAGAATTATTCTGAAAGTTGGACAACATAAAGAAAAATGGACGGTCCACACACACCAACACCGGTTGTGCAGATGCATTCTTAAAACACCTTATTAATTTTAATGTTATTTAAATGGCTAGAGATATTAAATCTTGTAGCCGAAACACTCTGCACTTCATGAAATATACCATTTAACAAAACAAAGGCAGATACACCCTTTTTTAACATTTTAAACAATGGCTACAACACATAATTGAATTGTGTTGAAGCAGGGTAAATTTAAGAAAATACACATATGATTTAATTGAGGATTTGTGTCCCTTTGAAAACATTAAACATAGGTTTAAATCCTCCTATGGTAAGCTTAAGATGAGGTTTTAGCCAATTAATATCTCTTAACAACTTTTAAAAATCACTAAGAGCAAATTAAGATTAAAAGTAAACTATTTTCTTTTGCATGTACACTCACAGGCCAGAAGATGGCGTTAGATCCCCACCACAAATGGTTGTGAGCCACCATGTGGTTGCTGGGAGTTTAGCCTTTATTTCTTAAAAATCTAGCCTTTAACGGCTGAGCCATTTCTCTAGCCCCAACCTATCTCAAATATTGAAAGACACTGTCTTTGAATCTTTTTTTGGAGTAACACGTACTCTAAAAATTTTTAAAAGCTCGTTATATTGGAGCAATGGTTTGTAGAAAAAATTTCTTTAGTGAAATTCACTAATAAAGTATCACACAATGAATAATACACACCAAAAGATTTAACCTTACTTTTTTGTATTAAAGCAACAACAATATTTATACATATAAAATGTAAAACAATTAACCATTTTCTGAAGCAATTATTTTTAACAAATATTGCTTCATGGGCTCTTAAAAATTATGAATAAATTTATTAACTGTAAATCTCACCTTTACCAGAAACGTAAAGTGATGGTATAAAAACATTTTTTATATCTATGAAATTCTATAAGCATTTATTAAAATGGCAGCCGGAGTAAGCAACTTATTTTGTATAAATCTTAAATTTGAACTTTATTTTGGATTAATTTAATAACCAATCTTTTTTTTCCAATGAATATATCGGATAAAAGCCAACTTTATCTTCTAATAATTGTTACAAACATTAGAGGAATCTAAAGCATCTCATTTTTAACAACTTTGAATATAAAGGAATTAAAATCATAACTTTTAACCCACAGACTGTTGTAAAGTCTTTGAGTCTTAGATTTTTCTCTCTTCTCACAAGAAACACAGAAATCCAGGTAAGCACATTTCTAGGATCTGGTCTGAAGACTCAGAACAAAAGGCAATGCTGTGCACCTGGGCTTCTGTAGTTCAGTCTGCATGTCTTAATTCAAATGTAAATGCACTTAACCTTCCTCAGGCCTGTTCTCTGAGGCTTGGCTAAGCCGAATTGTACATTTTGGCTTTAGCTTAAAACCTTAAATTTAAACTGTAAACCTTAAAAGACACGTGTTGTATCCTTTTTCTATAAACATAGGCAAATCAAAAATTTTCAAACTCTCGGTTGAGCTACCAACTCTAGCCAATGGATTATTGGCAGTTTAACTATGCTTTAAAGCCTCTTTTGTAAGTAACACTCAAATAGCTGTAATCAAAAGGTAGTACTTCAGCATTTGAATGCACTGGCAAGAGAACAGTTCAAGATCTGACTATGGCCCACAGCAGTATACTTATCGCCAAATGGAACTTCAGTATCAGGAGAATCAGAACCGTAATCTTGTAATCCAGCTTCATTCTTCACAATCTGCACCAGCCACCTAGGGACCCAAATTAAATAGCTTTCACCTGTGGAATAAGCACAACAGCCCCCCTCCCTGGGCCACAGCAAGCCCTTAGCCAATCTTGTAGCCTCTTGTTCTTACGAGGGACATTGGCTGTATGGCATTTAGCTGTGGTATTTTCAAATATCATCTGTTCTATCACTGGCATTGCTTGCTCTGAGCTCACGGGACACTCCCTGTGTGCCTGCTGCACTTCCCAGGGCAGACTATCTCTCTCCTCTGCCTGTCTGTATGTCTGCTCTGCCTGCCACAGGTAGCAGAGCGCAGACACTTCCCCAAAGATTCTGTCATAAAGGAGGATCTTTTTTTCCTCCGACCTCTCTCCACCTGCTGGTGGAGGTTTCATAAGCTTAATAGACTCTGCAGCAGTCCTTGTTCCCTTTGGATATCCTATCCTATGACCAGGCCTTTTTCCCTGTTGCCGGCTAACACACCCTGGTTCTGGTATGCTACAGTGGCCCTTTTTCTCACAACACACATAAGTTAAAAACAAATGCAATGCAAGCAAGAGGCTAGCTAGTGGAGCGGCAGCGGTGAGTTTAAATCCGCTTGCCACAAACGCCAACCCAGGCATATCTTCCAAAGGTGTACCTCGAAACCCGCAGTCTTTTAACCCTCCTCGAGTCTCGGGGGCCTTCTGTAACGCCTTGAAATTCCACGGTTCTCGGCGCCAGATATAACGCGCGCCTCCCATGTCGCCCCACGCCCGTGGAAGAGAAACATGAGAGACAGTATTCGGGTAGTTACTGCAAAACGAGGACTTTACTACTTGTCACAGTAAAGCGGAAAGATGCAGAAGGACTGAGATGCAGAAGGGGCCTAGATTAAATACAGCCTAGAGTGACGTATTCACTTCTGATTGGCTGTTCGCTCACCACCCAATATTATGTCTTGGGATTGGCCAGTGACTTTGGCGCACCTTTTGCCTTTTGCAATTGCGCAGTCAGTTGCTTACAAGTGGGAGGACAGGATGTTCATGCCATCTTGGAATGGCAAATCACTGCAGCTCCCAACAGGCATCAAGAGGGAAGAGAGAAGAGAAGGGCATCCAGAGAGAGAAGAGAACAGAAGGGCACACAGAGAGAAGAGAGAACAGAAGAGCATCCACAGAGAGGAGAAGAGAGAAGGGGATCATGAGGGAAGAGAGAACAGAAAGGCATCCAAAGAGAGGAGAATACCGAAGCACATCTGGAGAGAGAGAGGAGTTCGGAAGGTCATTCAGAGAGAAGAGAGGACTGAACGGCCTCCAGAGAGAGGAGAGTAAAGAAGACCATCCAGAGAGTGAAGACAGAAGCGCATCTAGAGAGAGGAGATAACAGAAGGTCATCCAGAGTGAGGAGAGGACAGAAGGGCATTTAGAGAGAGGAAAAGATAGAAGAATATCTTGAGAGAGGAGAGAACGGAAGGGCATCCAGAGAGAGGAGAGAACAGAAGGGCAACCAGAGAGGAAAAAAGAGAAGGATATGAAGCGAGAGGAGAGGACAAAAGGGCATCCAGACAGAGGAGAGAAAAGAAGGGCATTTAGAGAGAGGAGAAGAAAGAAGGGCATCCAGAGAGAGGAGAGAACAGAAGAATATCCAGATATAGGAGAAGATAGAAGAGCATCCTGAGAGAGGAGAGAACGAAAGGGCATCCAGAGAGAGAAGAGAACAGAGGGGCATCAAGTGGGAAGAGGGTACAAAAAGGCATGAGTAGAGAGGAGAAGACAGAAGGTCGTCCAGATAGATGAGAGGACAGAAGGGCATCCAGAGAGAGGAGAAGACTGAAGGGCATCTAGAGAGAGGAGAGATCAGAAGGGCATCCAGAGAGAGGAGAGGACAGAAGGGCATGCAGAGAGTGGAGAAGAAAGAAGGGAATCCAGAGACAGGAGAGAACAGAAGGGCATTCAGAGAGGAAAAAAGAGAAGGATTTCCAGTGAGAGAAGAGGACAGAAGGGTATCAAGAGGGAAGAGAGAATAGAAGAGCATCCGAAGAGAGGATAGAACAGAAGGGCACCTACAGAGAGGAGAGAACAGAAGGGCATCCAGAGAGAGAAGATAACAGAAGGGAATTTTAAAAAAGGAGAAGACAGAATGACATCCAGTGACAGGAGAAGACAGTAGGGCATCCAGAGAGTGGAGAGTAGAGAAGGGCATTCAGAGAGAGAACACAGAAGAGCATCTGGAGACAAGAGAGGAAAGAAGGGCATCCAGAGAGAGGAGAGAACAGAGGAGCAGCCAGAGAGAGAGGAGAGAACAGAAGGGCATCCAGATAGAGGAGAAGACAGAAGGGCATTTAGAGAGAGGAGAAGACAGAAGGGTATACAGAGTGAGGAGAAAAAAGTTCATCCAGAGAGAGGAGATTACAGAAGGGAATCCAGAGAGAGGAGAGGACAGAAGGGCATCCAGAGGGAGGAGAGAACAGAACAGCATCCAGAGAGAGGAGAAGACAGAAGGTCATCCAGAGAGAGGAATGAACAGAAGAGCATCCAGAGAGAGGAGAAGACAGACAGGCACCCAAAGAGAGGAGAAAACAGAAGGGTATTTAGAAAAAGGAGAAGACAGAATGTTATCCAACAGGGGAGAGTACAGAAGGGCATCCAGAGAGATGAGAAAACAGAAGGGAATCTAGTGAGAGTAGAGGAGAGAAAGTCATTTACAGAGAGGAGAGGACATAAGGACAACCAAAGAGAGGAGAAGACAGAAGAGCATCTGGAGAGAGGAGAAGACAGAAGTGAATCAAGAGAAAGAAGGGTACAGAAGGGCATCCAGAGAGAGGAGAGGACAGAAGGTCATCCAGTGTGAGGAGAGAACAGAAGAGCAACCAGAGCGAGCTGAGGACAGAAGGGCATCCAGGGAGAGGAGAAGACAGAAGGACATCCAGAGAGAGAAGGGTAAAGAAGGGCATCCAGAGACAGCAGAGGGCAAAAGGGCATCCAGAGAGAGGTGAGGACAGAAGGGTATCCAGAGAGAGGAGAACACAAAAGGGAATCCAGAGAGAAAAGAGTACAGAAGGGCATTCTGAGAAAGGAGAGAACAGAAGGGCATATGGAGAGAGGAGATAACGGATTAGCATCCAGATATAGGAGAGGACAGAATGGCATCCAGAGAGAGCTGAAGACAGAAGGCCATCCAGATAAAGGACAAGACAGAAGGGCATCCAGACAGAGGAGAAAACAGAAGAGCATCATGAGAGAGGAGAGAACATAAGGGCATCCAGAGAGGGGAGAAGACAGAAGGGCATCCAGAGAGAGGAGAAAACAGAAGGGCATTCAGAGCGAGCTGAGGACAGAAGGGCATCCAGAGTGAGCTGAGGACAGAAGGGCATCCGGATAGAGGAGAAGACAGAAGGGCATCGAGAAAGAGAAGGGTACAGAAGGCCATCCAGAGAGAGGAGAGAACAGAAGGGCATCCAGATAGGGGAGAGAACAGAAGGGCATCCAGAGAGAGGTGAGGACAGAAGGGTATCAAGAGAAGGGAAGAGAAAAGGGAATCCAGAGAGAAAAGAGGACTGAAGGGCATTCTGAGAAAGGGGAGAAGATAATGGCATACTGAGAGAGAAGAGAACAGAAGAGCATCCAGATAGAGGAGAGGACAGAATGGCATCCAGAGAGAGCTGAAAACAGAAGGGCATCCAGATACAGGACAAGACAGAAGAGCATCCAGAAAGTGGAGAAAACAGTAGGGCATCCAGAGACAGGAGAAACAGAAGGGCATCCAGAGAGATTAGAGAATAGAAAGGCATCCAGAGAGAGGAGATGACAGAAGGGCATCCAGAGAGAGGACAAGGGATTAGGGCATCCAGAGAGAGAGGAGAGAACAGAAAAGCATCCAGAGAGGGGAGAAGAGAGAAGGGCATCCAGAGAGAGGAAAGAACAGAAGGGCATCCAGGGATAGGGGAGTACATAAGGGCACCAAGAGAGATGAGAGAACAGAAGAGCATCCAGAGAGAGGACATACAGAATGGCATCCAGAGAGAGCTGAAGACAGAAGGCCATCCAGATAAAGGACAAGACAGAAGGGCATCCAGACAGAGGAGAAAACAGAAGAGCATCATGAGAGAGGAGAGAACATAAGGGCATCCAGAGAGGGGAGAAGACAGAAGGGCATCCAGAGAGAGGAGAAAACAGAAGGGCATTCAGAGCGAGCTGAGGACAGAAGGGCATCCAGAGTGAGCTGAGGACAGAAGGGCATCCGGATAGAGGAGAAGACAGAAGGGCATCGAGAAAGAGAAGGGTACAGAAGGCCATCCAGAGAGAGGAGAGAACAGAAGGGCATCCAGATAGGGGAGAGAACAGAAGGGCATCCAGAGAGAGGTGAGGACAGAAGGGTATCAAGAGAAGGGAAGAGAAAAGGGAATCCAGAGAGAAAAGAGGACTGAAGGGCATTCTGAGAAAGGGGAGAAGATAATGGCATACTGAGAGAGAAGAGAACAGAAGAGCATCCAGATAGAGGAGAGGACAGAATGGCATCCAGAGAGAGCTGAAAACAGAAGGGCATCCAGATACAGGACAAGACAGAAGAGCATCCAGAAAGTGGAGAAAACAGTAGGGCATCCAGAGACAGGAGAAACAGAAGGGCATCCAGAGAGATTAGAGAATAGAAAGGCATCCAGAGAGAGGAGATGACAGAAGGGCATCCAGAGAGAGGACAAGGGATTAGGGCATCCAGAGAGAGAGGAGAGAACAGAAAAGCATCCAGAGAGGGGAGAAGAGAGAAGGGCATCCAGAGAGAGGAAAGAACAGAAGGGCATCCAGGGATAGGGGAGTACATAAGGGCACCAAGAGAGATGAGAGAACAGAAGAGCATCCAGAGAGAGGACATACAGAATGGCATCCAGAGAGAGGAGAAGATAGAAGGCATCCTGAGAGAGGAGAGAATAGAGGGGCATCCGGTGAGAGGAGAGAACAGAAGGCCATCTAAAGAGTTGAGAGGACAAAAGGGCAACCAGAGCGAGAGGAGGACAAAAGGGCATTCAGAGAGAGGAGAAGACAGAAAGGCATCCAGAGAGAAGAGACGACAGAAGGGGATGCAGAGATATGAGATTACAATAGTGCATCCAGAGAGAGGAGAAGACAGAAGGGAAAACAGAGAGATGAGAGGAAAAAAGGGAATCTAGAGAGAGGAGAAAACAGAAGGGCATCCAGAGAGAAGAGCGGATAGAAGGCATCCAGAGAGAGAAGAGAACAGAATGGTATCCGGTTAGAGGAGAGAACAGAAGGACATCCAGAGAGAGGAGAGAACTGAATGGCATCTAAAGAGTGAAGAATACAAAAGGACATCTAGAGAAAGAGGAGGACAAAAGGGCATCCAGAGAGAGGGCAAGACAGAAGGGCATCCAGAGAGAGGAGACAACAGAAGGGCATCCAGCGAGATGAGAGAACAGAAGATCATACAGAGAGAAAAGAGAACAGAAGGACATTCAGAGAGATGAGAGAACAGAAGGACATCGAGAGAGAGGAGAAGAAAGAAGGCCATCCAGAGAGAGGACAAGACAGAAGGGCATCCAGAAAGGGGAGAGAACAGAAGGCCATCCAGAAAGAGGAGAGAACAAAAGCGCATCCAGAGAGAGGAGAATACAGAAGGGCATACAGAGAAAGGAGAGGACAGATGGGCATTGAGAGATACTAGAGAACAGAAGGGCATCCAGAGAGAGGAGAAAACATAAGAGCATCCAAACAGAGAAGAGGACAGCAGGGCATCCAGGGAAAGGAGAGAACAGAAGAACATCCATTGAGAGGAGAAAACAGAAGAACATACAGAGCGAGGAGAGGACAGAAGGGCATCCAGAGAGAGGAGAATACAAAAGGGCATCCAGAGAATGGAAAGGACAGAAGGGCATGCGGAGACAAGAGAAGACAGAAGAGAATCAAGAGAGAGAAAGATACAGAAGGGCATCCAGAAAGAGGAGAGAACAGAAGGGCATACAGAGTGAAGAGAGGACAGAAGGGCATCCAGAGCGAGCTGAGGACAGAAGGGAATCCGGATAGAGGAGAAGACAGAAGAGCATCCAGAAAGAGAAGGGTACAGAAAGGCATCCAGAGAGAGGAGAGAACAGAAGGGCATCCAGAGAGGGGAGAGAACAGAAAGGCATCCAGAGAGAGGGGAGGACAGAAGGGTATCTAGAGAGAAGAGAAGACAAAAGGCAATCCAGAGAGAAAAGAGGACAGAAGGGAATTCTGAGAAAGAGGAGAACAGAATGGCATACGGACACACGAGAGAACAGAAGAGCATCCAGATAGAGGAGAGGACAGAATGGCATGCAGAGAGAGCTGAATACAGAAGGGCATCCAGAGACAGGACCAGACAGAAGGGCATCCATACAGAGGAGAAAACAGAAGGGCATCCAGAGGGAGGAGAATACAGAATGGCATCCAGAGAAAGTAGAGTACAGATGGGCATCGAGAGAGACGAGAGAACAGAAGGGCATCTAGAGAGAGGAGAAAACAGAAGAGCATCCAGACAGAGAAGAGGACAGCAGGACATCCAGAGAGAGGAGAGAAGAAAAGAACATCCATTGAGAGGAGATGACAGTAAAACATCCATAGCCAGGAGAAGACAGAAGGGAATAAAGAAACAGGATAGAACAGAAGGGCATCCAGAGAGAGGAGAAGACAGAAGGGCATCCAGAGAGTAGAAAGCACAATGGCATCCAGAGAGATGAGAGAACTGAATAGCATCCATAGAGAGAAGAGATCAGAATTGCATCCAAAGATATGAGAGGACAGAGGTGGGTGTAGAGAGGGAAGACAGAAAGGCATCCATATAGAGGTGAAAACAGAGTGGCATCCAGAGAGAGGAGAAGACAGAAGGGTATCTGTAGAGAGGAGATAATAGATGGCATCTGGGTAGAGTAGAGTACAAGAGGGCATCCAGAGAAAGGAGAAGACAGAAGGGCATCCAGGGAGAGGAGAGAACACAAAGGCATCCATAGAGATGAGAGAACAGAAGAGCATCCAGAGAGAGGAGAGGACACAATGGCATCCAGAGTGATGAGAGAACAGAAGATCTTAAAGAGAGGAGATAACAGAATGGTAACCAGAGTGAGAAGAGAACAGAAGGGCATCCAGAGAGATGATAGGAAAGAAGAGAATTTAGAGAGAGGAGAGAACAGAACAGCATCCTGAGAGAGGAGAATACAGAAATTAATCCAGAGAGAAGAGAGGACAGAAGGGCTTCCTGAGCGAAGAGAGGACACAAGAGCATCTAGAGAGATGAGAGAACTGAAGAGGATCCAGAGAGATAAGAGAACAGAAGGGCATCCAGAGAGATGAGAGGAAAGAAGGGAATCTAGAGAGAGGATAGAAGAGAAGGGCAACCAAATTGAGGAGATGACAGAAGGGCATCCAGAGAGAGGAGAGGACAGAAGGGCATCCAGATTGAGGAGATGACAGAAGGGCATCCAGAGAGAGGAGGGGACAGAAGGGCATCCAAAGGGAGGAAAGAACAGAAGGGCATCCAGAGAGGGGAGAAAACAGAAGATCTTCCAGAGAGAGGAACGAACAGAAGGGCATACTGACAGAGGAGAATACAGAAAATTACCCAGAGAAAGGTGAGGAGAGAAGGGCATCCTGAGAGAGTATAGAACAAAAGGGAATCCCGAGAGAGGGTTGGACAGAAGTGCATCCAGAGAGAAGAGAGGACAGAAGCGCATCCAGAGAGGAAAGAATAGAAGGGCATCCAGAGAGAGAAGAGGACAGAAAGTCATTCATAAAGAAGAGAAGATAGAAGGTAATCAAGAGAGAAGAAAGAACAAAAGGGATTCCAGAGAGAGAAGAAGACAGAAGAGCATCCAGAGACGGAGAGGACAGAAGGGCATCCAGAGGGAGGAGAAGACAGAAGGGCATCCATAAAGACAATACTACAGAAGGGCATCCAGAGAGAAGACAGTAGAGAAAGGCATATGGACAGAGGAGAGAATAGAAGGTTTCCAGAGAGATAGAGGACAGAAGGGCATCCGGAGAGAAGAGAGAAAAGAAGGGCATCTAGAGAGAGGAGAAAACAGAAGGGAATTCACAGAGAGGAGAAGATAGAAGGCATCCAGAGAGAGGAGAGAACAGAAGGGCATTCTGTGAGAAGAGAAAAAAGAAGGACATCTAGAGAGAGGAGAGGGCAGAAGGGCATCCAGAAAGAGGAGAAGACAGAAAGGCATACAGTGAGAGGAGAGAACAGAACGGTATCCAGAGAGAGGAAAGGACAGAAGGGCATCCGAGAAAGGAGAGAACAGAAGGGCATCTAAAGAGTGGAGAGTACAAATGGGCATCTAGAGAGAGAGAGGAGGACAAAATAGCATTCAGAGGGAGGACAAGACAGAAGGGAATCCAGAGATAGGAGACAACAAAAGGGCATCCAGGGAGAGGAGAGAATAGAAGATCATACAGAGACAAAAGGGAAGAGAGGGACATCCAGAGAGATGAGAGAAGAGAAGGACATCGAGAGAGAGAGAAGACAGAAGGCATCCAGAGGGAGGACGAGACAGAAGGGCATCCAGAGAGGGGAGAGAACAGGAGGGCATCCAGAAAGAGGAGAGTACAATAGGGCATTCATAGAGAGGAGAATACAGAAAGGCATCCAGAGAAAGGAGAGGACAGATGGGCATCAAGAGAGATGAGAGTACAGAAGGGCATCCAGAGAGAGGAGAACACAGAAGAGTCTCCAGACAGAGAAGAGTACAGCAGGGCATCCAGAGAGAGGAGAGAAGAGAAGAACATCCATTGAGAGGAAAAGACAAAAACATACAAAGCAAGGAGAGGACAGAAGGCCATCCAGAGAGAGGATAGAACAGAAGGGCATATAGAGAGAGGAGAAGACAAAAGGGTATTCAGAGAGAGAAGAAAACAGAAGGGAAAAGAGAGAAAGAAGGGTACAGAAGGGCATCCAGAGAGAGGAGAGAACAGAATGGCATCCAGTGTGAGGAGAGAACAGAAGAGCATCCAGAGCGAGCTGAGGACAGAAGGGCATCCGGAGAGAGGAGAGAACAGAATAGCATCCAGAAAGAGAAGGGTACAGAAGGGCATCCAGAGAGAGAGGAGAGAACAGAAGGGCATCCAGAGAGAGGTGAGGACAGAAGGCCAAACAGAGAGATGAGAGAACAGAAGAGAATCCAGAGAGAGGAGATACAGAAGGGCATCCAGAGAGAGGAGAGAATAGAAGGCATCCCGAGAGAGGAGAGAACAGCAGGGCATCTGGTGAAAGGAGAGAACAGAAGGCTATCTAAAGAGTGTAGAGCACAAAAGGGCAACCAGAGCACAAGGAGGACAAAAGGGGATCCAGAGAGAGGAAAAGACAGAAGGGCATTCAGAGAGAAGAGACGACAGAAGGGGATCAAGAGATATGAGATTACAGTAGTTCATCCAGAGAGAGGAGAGGACAGAAGGGCAAAAAGAGAGATGAGAGGAAAGAAGGGAATCCAGAGAGAGGAGATACAGAAGGGCATCCAGAGAGAAGAGAGGATAGAAGGCATCCACAGAGAGGAGAGAACAGAAGGGTATCCAGTGAGAGGAGAGAACAGAAGGACATCAAGAGAGAGGAGAAGACAGAAGGGCATCCAGAGAGAGGAGAGTACAGAAGGGCATTCAGAGAGAGGAGAAGACAGAAGGGCTTCCAGTGAGAGGAGAGAACAGAAGGGCATCCAGAGGGAGGAGAGAACAGAAGGGCATCTAAAGAGTGGAGAATACAAAAGGGCATCTAGAGAGAGAGGAGGACAAAAGGGCATCCAGAGAGAGGACAAGACAGAAGGGCATTCAGAGAGAGGAGACAACAGTAGGGTATCCAGCATAATGAGAGAACAGGAGATCATACAGAGAGAAAAGAGAAAAGAAGGACATACAGAGAGATGAGAGAAGAGAAGGACATCCTGAGAGAGGAGAACACAGAAGGGCATCCAGAGATAGGACAAGACAGACAGGCATCCAGAGAGGGGAGAGAACAGAAGGACATCCAGACAGAGGAGAAAACAGAAGGGCATCCAGAGAGAGGAGAAAACAGAAGGGCATCCGGAGAGATTAGAGAAAAGAAAGGCATCAAGAGATAGGAGATGACAGAAGGGCATCCAGAGAGAGGACAAGAGAGAAGGGCATCCAGAGAGAGGAGAGAACAGAAGGGCATCCAGAGAGGGGAGAAGAGAGAAGGGCATCCAGAGAGAGGAGAGTACAGAAGAGCATAAACAGATAGGGGAGTACATAAGGGCACCCAGAGAGATGAGAGAACAGAAGAGCATCTAGATAGAGGAAATACAGAAGGGCATCCAGAGAGAGTAGCGAATAGAAGGCATCCAGAGAGAGGAGAGAACAGAAGTGCATTCGGTGAACGGAGAGAACAGAAGGACATCCAGAGAAAGGAGAGGACAGAAGGGCATTTAAGGAGAGGAGAGGACAGAAGAGCATCCAGAGAGATTAGAAGACAGAAGGGTATTCATTGAGAGGAGAGAACAGAAGGGCATCCAGAGAGAGGACAAAACAGAAGGGTATCAAGAAAGAGGAGAGAACAGAAGGGCATCCAGAAAGAGGAGAGAACAAAAGGCCATCCAGAGAGAGCTGAAGACAGAAATGCATCCAGAAACAGGACAAGACAGAAGGGCATCCAGACAGAGGAGAAAACAGAAGGGCATCTGGATAGATTAGAGAAGAGAAGGGCACACAGTGAGAGGAGATGACAAAAAGGCATCCAGAGAGAAGACAAGAGAGAAGGGCATCCAGAGAGAGGAGAGAACAAAAGGGCATCCAGAGAAGGGAGAAGACAGAAGGGCATCCAGAAAGAGTAGAGAACAGAAGGGCATCCAGTGATAGGGGAGTACATAAGGGCACACAGAGAGATGAGAGAACAGAAGAGCATCCAGAGAGAGGAGATACAGAAGGGCATCCAGAGAGAGGAGAGAATAGAAGGCATCCCGAGAGAAGAGATAACAGAGGGGTATCCGGTGAGAGGAGAGGACAGAAGGCCATCTAAAGAGTGGAGAGGACAAAAGGGCAACCAGAGAGAAAGGAGGACAAAAGGGCATCCAGTGAGAGGAGAAGACAGAAGGGCATCCAGAGAGAAGGGATGACAGAAGGGGATCCAGAGATATGAGATTCCAGTAGTGCATCCAGAGAGAGGAGAGTACAGAAGGGCAAACAGAGAAATGAGAGGAAAGAAGGGAATCTAGAGAGAGGAGAAAACATAGAAGGCATCCAGAGAGAGGAGAGAACAGAAGGGTATCCGGTGAGAGGAGAGAACAAAAGGACATCCAGTGAGAGGAGAGATCAGAAGGGCATCCAGAGAGAAGAGAGAACAGAAGGGCATCTAAAGAGTGGAGAGTACAAAAGGGCATCTAGAGGGAGAGGAGGACAAAAGGGCATCCAGAGAGAGGACAAGACAGAAGGGCATCCAGAGAGAGAAGACAACAGAAGGTCATCCAGTGAGATGAGAGAACAGAAGATCATACAGAGAGAAAAGAGAACAGAAGGACATCAAGAGAGATGAGAGAACAGAAGGACATCCAGAGAGAGGAAGACAGAAGAGCATCCAGAGAGAGGACAAGACAGAAACGCATCCAGAGAGGGGAGAGAACAGAAGGGCATCCAGAAAGAGGAGAGAAGAAAAGGGCATCTGGAAAGAGGAGAACACAGAAGGGCATACAGAGAAAGTAGAGGACAGATGCAAATCAAGAGAAAGGAGAGAACAGAAGTCATCCAGAGAGAGGAGAAAACAGAAGAGCATCCAGACACAGAAGAGGACAGCAGGGCATCCAGAGAGAGGAGAGAACAGAAGAACATCCATTGAGAGGAAAAGACAGAAAAACATACACAGCGAGGAGAGGACAGAAGGGCATCCACAGAGAGGATAGAACAGAAGGGCATATAGAGAGAGGAGAAGACAGAAGGCCATCCAGAGAGAGGAGATGGCAGAAGGGCATCCGGAGAGAGAAGAAAACAGAAGGGAAAAAAGAGTGAGAAGGGTACAGAAGGGCATCCAGAGAGAGGAGAGAAGAGAATGGCATCCAGTGTGAGGAGAGAACAGAAGAGCATCCAGAGCGAGCTGAGGACAGAAGGGCATTCGGAGAGAGGAGAGAACAGAATGGCATCCAGAAAGAGAAGGGTACAGAAGGGAATCCAGGGAGAGGAGAGAACAGAAGGGCATCCAGAGAGAGGTGAGGACAGAAGGCCAAACAGAGAGATGAGAGAACAGAAGAGAATCCAGAGAGAGGAGATACAGAAGGGCATCCAGAGAGAGGAGAGAATAGAAGGCATCCCGAGAGAGGAGAGAACAGCAGGGCATCCAGTGAAAGGAGAGAACAGAAGGCTATCTAAAGAGTGTAGAGCACAAAAGGACAACCAGAGCGCGAGGAGGACAAAAGGGCATCCAGAGAGAGGAAAAGACAGAAGGGCATTCAGAGAGAAGAGACGACAGAAGGGGATCAAGAGATATGAGATTACAGTAGTTCATCCAGAGAGAGGAGAGGACAGAAGGGCAAAAAGAGAGATGAGAGGAAAGAAGGGAATCCAGAGAGAGGAGAAGACAGAAGGGCATCCAGAGAGAAGAGAGGATAGAAGGCATCCACAGAGAGGAGAGAACAGAAGGGTATCCAGTGAGAGGAGAGAACAGAAGGACATCCAGAGAGAGGAGAAGACAGAAGGGCATCCAGAGAGAGGAGAGTACAGAAGGGCATTCAGAGAGAGGAGAAGACAGAAGGGCTTCCAGTGAGAGGAGAGAACAGAAGGGCATCCAGAGGGAGGAGAGAACAGAAGGGCATCTAAAGAGTGGAGAATACAAAAGGGCATCTAGAGAGAGAGGAGGACAAAGGGCATCCAGAGAGAGGACAAGACAGAAGGGCATTCAGAGAGAGGAGACAACAGTAGGGTATCCAGCGTAATGAGAGAACAGGAGATCATACAGAGAGAAAAGAGAAAAGAAGGACATACAGAGAGATGAGAGAACAGAAGGACATCCTGAGAGAGGAGAACACAGGAGGGCATCCAGAGAGAGGACAAGACAGACAGGCATCCAGAGAGGGGAGAGAACAGAAGGGCATCCAGAAAGAGGAGAGAAGAAAAGCACATCTAGAGAGAGGAGAATACAGAAGGGCATACAGAGAAAAAAGAGGACAGATGGGCATCGAGTGAGATGAGAGAACAGAAGGGCATACAGAAGAAAGGAGAGGAGAAAACCGAAGAGCATCCCCACAGAGAAGAGGACAGCATGGCATCCAGAGAGAGGAGAGAACTGAAGGACATCCATAGAGAGGAAGACAGAAGAGCATCCAGAGAGAGGACAAGACAGAAACACATCCAGAGAGGGGAGAGAACAGAAGGGCAAACAGAGAAATTAGAGGAAAGAAGGGAATCTAGAGAGAGGAGAAAGGATAGAAGGCATCCAGAGAGAGGAGAGAAGAGAAGAGTATCCGGTGAGAGGAGAGAACAAAAGGACATCCAGTGAGAGGAGAGAACAGAAAAGCATCCAGAGAGAGGAGAGAACAGAAGGGCATCTAAAGAGTGGAGAGTACAAAAGGGCATCTAGAGGGAGAGGAGGACAAAAGGGCATCCAGAGAGAGGACAAGACAGAAGGGCATCCAGAGAGAGAAGACAACAGATGGTCATCCAGCGAGATGAGAGAACAGAAGATCATACAGAGAGTAAAGAGAACAGAAGGACATCGAGAGAGATGAAAGAACAGAAGGACATCCAGGGAGAGGAAGACAGAAGAGCATCCAGAGAGAGGACAAGAAAGAAACGCATCCAGAGAGGGGAGAGAACAGAAGGACATCCAGAAAGAGGAGAGAACAAAAGGGCATCCGGAAAGAGGAGAACACAGAAGGGCATACAGAGAAAGTAGAGGACAGATGGAAATCAAGAGAAAGGAGAGAACAGAAGGGCATCCAGAGAGAGGAGAAAACAGAAGAGCATCCAAACAGAGAAGAGGACAGCAGGGCATCCAGAGAGAGGAGAGAATGGAAGAACATCCATTGAGAGGAGAAGACAGAAAAACATACAGAGCGAGGAGAGGACAGAAGGGCATCCAGAGAGAGGATAGAACAGAAGGGCATCCAGAGAGAGGAGAAGACAGAAGGGCATCCAGAGAGAGGAGAGTACAGAAGGGCATCTGGAGAAAAGAGAAGACAGAAGTGAATCAAGAGAGAGAAAGGTACAGAAGGGTATCCATAGAGAGGAGAGAACAGAAGGGCATACAGAGTGAGGAGAGAACAGAAGAGCATCCAGAGTGAGCTGAGGACAGAAGGGCATCTGGATAGAGAAGACAGAAGGACATCCAGAAAGAGAAGGGTACAGAAAGGCATCCAGAGAGAGGAGAGAACAGAAGGGCATCCAGAGAGGGGAGAGAACAGAACGGCATCCAGAGAGAGGTGAGGACAGAATGGTATCCAGAGCGAATTGAAGACAAATGGGAATCCAGAGAGAAAAGAGGACAGAAGGGCATTCTTGGAAAGGGGAGAACAGAATGGCATATGTAGAGAGGAGAGAAGAGAAGAGCATCCAGATAGAGGAGAGGACAGAATG